>NW_026700637.1:0-82510 GCF_030435755.1 Ochotona princeps
TTCCAAGCAGCTCTCAAGGAAACTCAGTTTTCACACTCTATGCTTAGTGCCCTTTGAGTGCATTATCTAGGAATGAACCTGGTAGAGCATCCCACACAAACGAATGCTCCACATGTGGGTTTCACATGCCACCAACTCCACATTCACAGGCAACTTCAGCGCCACAGACGTTTTCAGATAGCCCTCAATGCAAAGGCTCTAGACGCAAATATTGGTGTGAGAGCTAATTCAATCAAGGAAACACTGCATGTTGGTGAAGGGCATATTGAAGAAGAATCAGCCGAGTGGTTCTTGTGGGAGAACAACTCCATTTGGCTCACTAACTTCACACACCATCAGGCTTCCAAGCAGCTCTCAAAGAAACTCAGTTTTCACACTCTATGCTTAGTGCCCTTTGAGTGCATTATCTAGGAATGAACCTGGTAGAGCATCCCACACAAACGAATGCTCCACATGCGGGTTTCACATGCCACCAACTCCACATTCACAGGCAACTTCAGCGCCACAGCCGTTTTCAGATAGCCCTCAATGCAAAGGCTCTAGACGCAAATATTGCTGTGAGAGCAAATTCAATCAAGGAAACACTGCATGTTGGTGAAGGCCATATTGAAGAAGAATCGGCCGAGTGGTTCTTGTGGGAGAACAACTCCATTTGGCTCACTAACTTCACACACCATCAGGCTTCCAAGCAGCTCTCAAGGAAACTCAGTTTTCACACTCTATGCTTAGTGCCCTTTGAGTGCATTATCTAGGAATGAACCTGGTAGAGCATCCCACACAAACGAATGCTCCACATGCGGGTTTCACATGCCACAACTCCACATTCACAGGCAACTTCAGCGCCACAGCCGTTTTCAGATAGCCCTCAATGCAAAGGCTCTAGACGCAAATATTGGTGTGAGAGCTAATTCAATCAAGGAAACACTGCATGTTGGTGAAGGGCATATTGAAGAAGAATCAGCTGAGTGGTTCTTGTGGGAGAACAACTCCATTTGGAACACTAACTTCACACACCATCAGGCTTCCAAGCAGCTCTCAAGGAAACTCAGTTTTCACACTCTATGCTTAGTGCCCTTTGAGTGCATTATCTAGGAATGAACCTGGTAGAGCATCCCACACAAACGAATGCTCCACATGCGGGTTTCACATGCCACCAACTCCACATTCACAGGCAACTTCAGCGCCACAGCCGTTTTCAGATAGCCCTCAATGCAAAGGCTCTAGACGCAAATATTGGTGTGAGAGCTAATTCAATCAAGGAAACACTGCATGTTGGTGAAGGGCATATTGAAGAAGAATCAGCCGAGTGGTTCTTGTGGGAGAACAACTCCATTTGGCTCACTAACTTCACACACCATCAGGCTTCCAAGCAGCTCTCAAGGAAACTCAGTTTTCACACTCTATGCTTAGTGCCCTTTGATTGCATTATCTAGGAATGAACCTGGTAGAGCATCCCACACAAACGAATGCTCCACATGTGGGTTTCACATGCCACCAACTCCACATTCACAGGCAACTTCAGCGCCACAGACGTTTTCAGATAGCCCTCAATGCAAAGGCTCTAGACGCAAATATTGGTGTGAGAGCTAATTCAATCAAGGAAACACTGCATGTTGGTGAAGGGCATATTGAAGAAGAATCAGCCGAGTGGTTCTTGTGGGAGAACAACTCCATTTGGCTCACTAACTTCACACACCATCAGGCTTCCAAGCAGCTCTCAAGGAAACTCAGTTTTCACACTCTATGCTTAGTGCCCTTTGAGTGCATTATCTAGGAATGAACCTGGTAGAGCATCCCACACAAACGAATGCTCCACATGTGGGTTTCACATGCCACCAATTCCACATTCACAGGCAACTTCAGCACCACAGCCGTTTTCAGATAGCCCTCAATGCAAAGGCTCTAGACGCAAATATTGGTGTGAGAGCTAATTCAATCAAGGAAACACTGCATGTTGTTGAAGGGCATATTGAAGAAGAATCAGCCGAGTGGTTCTTGTGGGAGAACAACTCCATTTGGCTCACTAACTTCACACACCATCAGGCTTCCAAGCAGCTCTCAAGGAAACTCAGTTTTCACACTCTATGCTTAGTGCCCTTTGAGTGCATTATCTAGGAATGAACCTGGTAGAGCATCCCACACAAACGAATGCTCCACATGCGGGTTTCACATGCCACCAACTCCACATTCACAGGCAACTTCAGCGCCACAGACGTTTGCAGATAGCCCTCAATGCAAAGGCTCTAGACGCAAATATTGGTGTGAGAGCTAATTCAATCAAGGAAACACTGCATGTTGGTGAAGGGCATATTGAAGAAGAATCAGCCGAGTGGTTCTTGTGGGAGAACAACTCCATTTGGCTCACTAACGTCACACACCATCAGGCTTCCAAGCAGCTCTCAAGGAAACTCAGTTTTCACACTCTATGCTTAGTGCCCTTTGAGTGCATTATCTAGGAATGAACCTGGTAGAGTATCCCACACAAACGAATGCTCCACATGCGGGTTTCACATGCCACCAACTCCACATTCACAGGCAACTTCAGCGCCACAGACGTTTGCAGATAGCCCTCAATGCAAAGGCTCTAGACGCAAATATTGGTGTGAGAGCTAATTCAATCAACGAAACACTGCATGTTGGTGAAGGGCATATTGAAGAAGAATCAGCCGAGTGGTTCTTGTGGGAGAACAACTCCATTTGGCTCACTAACTTCACACACCATCAGGCTTCCAAGCAGCTCTCAAGGAAACTCAGTTTTCACACTCTATGCTTAGTGCCCTTTGAGTGCATTATCTAGGAATGAACCTGGTAGAGCATCCCACACAAACGAATGCTCCACATGCGAGTTTACCATGCCACCAACTCCACATTCACAGGCAACTTCAGCGCCACAGCCGTTTTCAGATAGCCCTCAATGCAAAGGCTCTAGACGCAAATATTGGTGTGAGAGCTAATTCAATCAAGGAAACACTGCATGTTGGTGAAGGGCATATTGAAGAAGAATCAGCCGAGTGGTTCTTGTGGGAGAACAACTCCATTTGGCTCACTAACGTCACACACCATCAGGCTTCCAAGCAGCTCTCAAGGAAACTCAGTTTTCACACTCTATGCTTAGTGCCCTTTGAGTGCATTATCTAGGAATGAACCTGGTAGAGCATCCCACACAAACGAATGCTCCACATGCGGGTTTCACATGCCACCAACTCCACATTCACAGGCAACTTCAGCGCCACAGCCGTTTTCAGATAGCCCTCAATGCAAAGGCTCTAGACTCAAATATTAGTGTGAGAGCTCATTCAATCAATGAAACACTGCATGTTGGTGAAGGGCATATTGAAGAAGAATCAGCCGAGTGGTTCTTGTGGGAGAACAACTCCATTTGGCTCACTAACGTCACACACCATCAGGCTTCCAAGCAGCTCTCAAGGAAACTCAGTTTTCACACTCTATGCTTAGTGCCCTTTGAGTGCATTATGTAGGAATGAACCTGGTAGAGCATCCCACACAAACGAATGCTCCACATACGGGTTTCACATGCCACCAACTCCACATTCACAGGCAACTTCAGCGCCACAGCCGTTTTCAGATAGCCCTCAATGCAAAGGCTCTAGACGCAAATATTGGTGTGAGAGCTAATTCAATCAAGGAAACACTGCATGTTGGTGAAGGGCATATTGAAGAAGAATCAGCCGAGTGGTTCTTGTGGGAGAACAACTCCATTTGGCTCACTAACTTCACACACCATCAGGCTTCCAAGCAGCTCTCAAGGAAACTCAGTTTTCACACACTATGCTTAGTGCCCTTTGAGTGCATTATCTAGGAATGAACCTGGTAGAGCATCCCACACAAACGAATGCTCCACATGCGGGTTTCACATGCCACCAACTCCACATTCACAGGCAACTTCAGCGCCACAGACGTTTGCAGATAGCCCTCAATGCAAAGGCTCTAGACGCAAATATTGGTGTGAGAGCTAATTCAATCAAGGAAACACTGCATGTTGGTGAAGGGCATATTGAAGAAGAATCAGCCGAGTGGTTCTTGTGGGAGAACAACTCCATTTGGCTCACTAACGTCACACACCATCAGGCTTCCAAGCAGCTCTCAAGGAAACTCAGTTTTCACACTCTATGCTTAGTGCCCATTGAGTGCATTATCTAGGAATGAACCTGGTAGAGCATCCCACACAAACGAATGCTCCACATGCGGGTTTCACATGCCACCAACTCCACATTCACAGGCAACTTCAGCGCCACAGCCGTTTTCAGATAGCCCTCAATGCAAAGGCTCTAGACGCAAATATTGGTGTGAGAGCTAATTCAATCAAGGAAACACTGCATGTTGGTGAAGGGCATATTGAAGAAGAATCAGCCGAGTGGTTCTTGTGGGAGAACAACTCCATTTGGCTCACTAACTTCACACACCATCAGGCTTCCAAGCAGCTCTCAAGGAAACTCAGTTTTCACACTCTATGCTTAGTGCCCTTTGAGTGCATTATCTAGGAATGAACCTGGTAGAGCATCCCACACAAACGAATGCTCCACATGCGGGTTTCACATGCCACCAACTCCACATTCACAGGCAACTTCAGCGCCACAGCCGTTTTCAGATAGCCCTCAATGCAAAGGCTCTAGACGCAAATATTGGTGTGAGAGCTAATTCAATCAAGGAAACACTGCATGTTGGTGAAGGGCATATTGAAGAAGAATCAGCCGAGTGGTTCTTGTGGGAGAACAACTCCATTTGGCTCACTAACTTCACACATCATCAGGCTTCCAAGCAGCTCTCAAGGAAACTCAGTTTTCACACACTATGCTTAGTGCCCTTTGAGTGCATTATCTAGGAATGAACCTGGTAGAGCATCCCACACAAACGAATGCTCCACATGCGGGTTTCACATGCCACCAACTCCACATTCACAGGCAACTTCAGCGCCACAGACGTTTGCAGATAGCCCTCAATGCAAAGGCTCTAGACGCAAATATTGGTGTGAGAGCTAATTCAATCAAGGAAACACTGCATGTTGGTGAAGGGCATATTGAAGAAGAATCAGCCGAGTGGTTCTTGTGGGAGAACAACTCCATTTGGCTCACTAACGTCACACACCATCAGGCTTCCAAGCAGCTCTCAAGGAAACTCAGTTTTCACACTCTATGCTTAGTGCCCATTGAGTGCATTATCTAGGAATGAACCTGGTAGAGCATCCCACACAAACGAATGCTCCACATGCGGGTTTCACATGCCACCAACTCCACATTCACAGGCAACTTCAGCGCCACAGCCGTTTTCAGATAGCCCTCAATGCAAAGGCTCTAGACGCAAATATTGGTGTGAGAGCTAATTCAATCAAGGAAACACTGCATGTTGGTGAAGGGCATATTGAAGAAGAATCAGCCGAGTGGTTCTTGTGGGAGAACAACTCCATTTGGCTCACTAACTTCACACACCATCAGGCTTCCAAGCAGCTCTCAAGGAAACTCAGTTTTCACACTCTATGCTTAGTGCCCTTTGAGTGCATTATCTAGGAATGAACCTGGTAGAGCATCCCACACAAACGAATGCTCCACATGCGGGTTTCACATGCCACCAACTCCACATTCACAGGCAACTTCAGCGCCACAGCCGTTTTCAGATAGCCCTCAATGCAAAGGCTCTAGACGCAAATATTGGTGTGAGAGCTAATTCAATCAAGGAAACACTGCATGTTGGTGAAGGGCATATTGAAGAAGAATCAGCCGAGTGGTTCTTGTGGGAGAACAACTCCATTTGGCTCACTAACTTCACACACCATCAGGCTTCCAAGCAGCTCTCAAGGAAACTCAGTTTTCACACTCTATGCTTAGTGCCCTTTGAGTGCATTATCTAGGAATGAACCTGGTAGAGCATCCCACACAAACGAATGCTCCACATGCGGGTTTCACATGCCACCAACTCCACATTCACAGGCAACTTCAGCGCCAAAACCACTTTCAGATAGCCCTCAATGCAAAGGCTCTAGACGCAAATATTGGTGTGAGAGCTAATTCAATCAAGGAAACACTGCATGTTGGTGAAGGGCATATTGAAGAAGAATCAGCCGAGTGGTTCTTGTGGGAGAACAACTCCATTTGGCTCACTAACTTCACACACCATCAGGCTTCCAAGCAGCTCTCAAGGAAACTCAGTTTTCACACTCTATGCTTAGTGCCCTTTGAGTGCATTATCTAGGAATGAACCTGGTAGAGCATCCCACACAAACGAATGCTCCACATGTGGGTTTCACATGCCACCAACTCCACATTCACAGGCAACTTCAGCGCCACAGACGTTTGCAGATAGCCCTCAATGCAAAGGCTCTAGACGCAAATATTGGTGTGAGAGCTAATTCAATCAAGGAAACACTGCATGTTGGTGAAGGGCATATTGAAGAAGAATCAGCCGACTGGTTCTTGTGGGAGAACAACTCCATTTGGCTCACTAATTTCACACACCATCAGGCTTCCAAGCAGCTCTCAAGGAAACTCAGTTTTCACACTCTATGCTTAGTGCCCTTTGAGTGCATTATCTAGGAATGAACCTGGTAGAGCATCCCACACAAACGAATGCTCCACATGCGGGTTTCACATGCCACCAATTCCACATTCACAGGCAACTTCAGCGCCACAGACGTTTTCAGATAGCCCTCAATGCAAAGGCTCTAGACGCAAATATTGGTGTGAGAGCTAATTCAATCAAGGAAACACTGCATGTTGTTGAAGGGCATATTGAAGAAGAATCAGCCGAGTGGTTCTTGTGGGAGAACAACTCCATTTGTCTCACTAACTTCACACATCATCAGGCTTCCAAGCAGCTCTCAAGGAAACTCAGTTTTCACACTCTATGCTTAGTGCCCTTTGAGTGCATTATCTAGGAATGAACCTGGTAGAGCATCCCACACAAACGAATGCTCCACATGCGGGTTTCACATGCCACCAACTCCACATTCACAGGCAACTTCAGCGCCACAGACGTTTGCAGATAGCCCTCAATGCAAAGGTTCTAGACGCAAATATTGGTGTGAGAGCTAATTCAATCAAGGAAACACTGCATGTTGATGAAGGGCATATTGAAGAAGAATCAGCCGAGTGGTTCTTGTGGGAGAACAACTCCATTTGGCTCACTAACGTTACACACCATCAGGCTTCCAAGCAGCTCTCAAGGAAACTCAGTTTTCACACTCTATGCTTAGTGCCCTTTGAGTGCATTATCTAGGAATGAACCTGGTAGATTATCCCACACAAACGAATGCTCCACATGCGGGTTTCACATGCCACCAACTCCACATTCACAGGCAACTTCAGCGCCACAGACGTTTGCAGATAGCCCTCAATGCAAAGGCTCTAGACTCAAATATTGGTGTGAGAGCTAATTCAATCAAGGAAACACTGCATGTTGATGAAGGGCATATTGAAGAAGAATCAGCCGAGTGGTTCTTGTGGGAGAACAACTCCATTTGGCTCACTAACTTCACACCATCAGGCTTCCAAACAGCTCTCAAGGAAACTCAGTTTTCACACTCTATGCTTAGTGCCCTTTGAGTGCATTATCTAGGAATGAACCTGGTAGAGCATCCCACACAAACGAATGCTCCACATGCGGGTTTCACATGCCACCAACTCCACATTCACAGGCAACTTCAGCGCCACAGACGTTTGCAGATAGCCCTCAATGCAAAGGTTCTAGACGCAAATATTGGTGTGAGAGCTAATTCAATCAAGGAAACACTGCATGTTGATGAAGGGCATATTGAAGAAGAATCAGCCGAGTGGTTCTTGTGGGAGAACAACTCCATTTGGCTCACTAACGTTACACACCATCAGGCTTCCAAGCAGCTCTCAAGGAAACTCAGTTTTCACACTCTATGCTTAGTGCCCTTTGAGTGCATTATCTAGGAATGAACCTGGTAGAGCATCCCACACAAACGAATGCTCCACATGCGGGTTTCACATGCCACCAATTCCACATTCACAGGCAACTTCAGCGCCACAGCCGTTTTCAGATAGCCCTCAATGCAAAGGCTCTAGACGCAAATATTGGTGTGAGAGCTAATTCAATCAAGGAAACACTGCATGTTGGTGAAGGGCATATTGAAGAAGAATCAGCCGAGTGGTTCTTGTGGGAGAACAACTCCATTTGTCTCACTAACTTCACACATCATCAGGCTTCCAAGCAGCTCTCAAGGAAACTCAGTTTTCACACTCTATGCTTAGTGCCCTTTGAGTGCATTATCTAGGAATGAACCTGGTAGAGCATCCCACACAAACGAATGCTCCACATGCGGGTTTCACATGCCACCAACTCCACATTCACAGGCAACTTCAGCGCCACAGACGTTTGCAGATAGCCCTCAATGCAAAGGCTCTAGACGCAAATATTGGTGTGAGAGCTAATTCAATCAAGGAAACACTGCATGTTGATGAAGGGCATATTGAAGAAGAATCAGCCGAGTGGTTCTTGTGGGAGAACAACTCCATTTGGCTCACTAACTTCACACACCATCAGGCTTCCAAGCAGCTCTCAAGGAAACTCAGTTTTCACACTCTATGCTTAGTGCCCTTTGAGTGCATTATCTAGGAATGAACCTGGTAGATTATCCCACACAAACGAATGCTCCACATGCGGGTTTCACATGCCACCAACTCCACATTCACAGGCAACTTCAGCGCCACAGACGTTTGCAGATAGCCCTCAATGCAAAGGCTCTAGACTCAAATATTGGTGTGAGAGCTAATTCAATCAAGGAAACACTGCATGTTGATGAAGGGCATATTGAAGAAGAATCAGCCGAGTGGTTCTTGTGGGAGAACAACTCCATTTGGCTCACTAACTTCACACACCATCAGGCTTCCAAGCAGCTCTCAAGGAAACTCAGTTTTCACACTCTATGCTTAGTGCCCTTTGAGTGCATTATCTAGGAATGAACCTGGTAGAGCATCCCACACAAACGAATGCTCCACATACGGGTTTCACATGCCACCAACTCCACATTCACAGGCAACTTCAGCGCCACAGACGTTTGCAGATAGCCCTCAATGCAAAGGCTCTAGACGCAAATATTGGTGTGAGAGCTAATTCAATCAAGGAAACGCTGCATGTTGGTGAAGGGCATATTGAAGAAGAATCAGCCGAGTGGTTCTTGTGGGAGAACAACTCCATTTGGCTCACTAACTTCACACACCATCAGGCTTCCAAGCAGCTCTCAAGGAAACTCAGTTTTCACACTCTATGCTTAGTGCCCTTTGAGTGCATTATCTAGGAATGAACCTGGTAGAGCATCCCACACAAACGAATGCTCCACATACGGGTTTCACATGCCACCAACTCCACATTCACAGGCAACTTCAGCGCCACAGACGTTTTCAGATAGCCCTCAATGCAAAGGCTCTAGACGCAAATATTGGTGTGAGAGCTAATTCAATCAAGGAAACACTGCATGTTGGTGAAGGGCATATTGAAGAAGAATCAGCCGAGTGGTTCTTGTGGGAGAACAACTCCATTTGGCTCACTAACGTCACACACCATCAGGTTTCCAAGCAGCTCTCAAGGAAAATCAGTTTTCACACTCTATGCTTAGTGCCCTTTGAGTGCATTATCTATGAATGAACCTGGTAGAGCATCCCACACAAACGAATGCTCCACATGCAGGTTTCACATGCCACCAACTCCACATTCACAGGCAACTTCAGCGCCACAGCCGTTTTCAGATAGCCCTCAATGCAAAGGCTCTAGACTCAAATATTGGTGTGAGAGCTCATTCAATCAAGGAAACACTGCATGTTGGTGAAGGGCATATTGAAGAAGAATCAGCCGAGTGGTTCTTGTGGGAGAACAACTCCATTTGGCTCACTAACTTCACACACCATCAGGCTTCCAAGCAGCTCTCAAGGAAACTCAGTTTTCACACTCTATGCTTAGTGCCCTTTGAGTGCATTATGTAGGAATGAACCTGGTAGAGCATCCCACACAAACGAATGCTCCACATACGGGTTTCACATGCCACCAACTCCACATTCACAGGCAACTTCAGCGCCACAGCCGTTTTCAGATAGCCCTCAATGCAAAGGCTCTAGACTCAAATATTGGTGTGAGAGCTAATTCAATCAAGGAAACACTGCATGTTGTTGAAGGGCATATTGAAGAAGAATCAGCCGAGTGGTTCTTGTGGGAGAACAACTCCATTTGGCTCACTAACTTCACACACCATCAGGCTTCCAAGCAGCTCTCAAGGAAACTCAGTTTTCACACTCTATGCTTAGTGCCCTTTGAGTGTATTATCTAGGAATGAACCTGGTAGAGCATCCCACACAAACGAATGCTCCACATACGGGTTTCACATGCCACCAACTCCACATTCACAGGCAACTTCAGCGCCACAGCCGTTTTCAGATAGCCCTCAATGCAAAGGCTCTAGACTCAAATATTGGTGTGAGAGCTAATTCAATCAAGGAAACACTGCATGTTGTTGAAGGGCATATTGAAGAAGAATCTGCCGAGTGGTTCTTGTGGGAGAACAACTCCATTTGGCTCACTAACTTCACACACCATCAGGCTTCCAAGCAGCTCTCAAGGAAACGCAGTTTTCACACTCTATGCTTAGTGCCCTTTGAGTGCATTATCTAGGAATGAACCTGGCAGATTATCCCACACAAACGAATGCTCCACATGCGGGTTTCACATGCCACCAACTCCACATTCACAGGCAACTTCAGCGCCACATCCGTTTTCAGATAGCCCTCAATGCAAAGGCTCTAGACTCAAATATTGGTGTCAGAGCTAATTCATCAAGGAAACATTGTATGTTGGTGAAGGGCATATTGAAGAAGAATCAGCCGAGTGGTTCTTGTGGGAGAACAACTCCATTTGTCTCACTAACTTCACACACCATCAGGCTTCCAAGCAGCTCTCAAGGAAACTCAGTTTTCACACTCTATGCTTAGTGCCCTTTGAGTGCATTATCTAGGAATGAACCTGGTAGAGCATCCCACACAAACGAATGCTCCACATGCGGGTTTCACATGCCACCAACTCCACGTTCACAGACAACTTCAGCGCCACAGACGTTTGCAGATAGCCCTCAATGCAAAGGCTCTAGACTCAAATATTGGTGTCAGAGCTAATTCAATCAAGGAAACACTGCATGTTGGTGAAGGGCATATTGAAGAAGAATCAGCCGAGTGGTTCTTGTGGGAGAACAACTCCATTTGGCTCACTAACTTCACACACCATCAGGCTTCCAAGCAGCTCTCAAGGAAACTCAGTTTTCACACTCTATGCTTAGTGCCCTTTGAGTGCATTATCTAGGAATGAACCTGGTAGAGCATCCCACACAAACGAATGCTCCACATGCGGGTTTCACATGCCACCAACTCCACATTCACAGGCAACATCAGCGCCACAGACGTTTGCAGATAGCCCTCAATGCAAAGCATCTAGACGCAAATATTGGTGTGAGAGCTAATTCAATCAAGGAAACACTGCATGTTGGTGAAGGGCATATTGAAGAAGAATCAGCCGAGTGGTTCTTGTGGGAGAACAACTCCATTTGGCTCACTAACGTTACACACCATCAGGCTTCCAAGCAGCTCTCAAGGAAACTCAGTTTTCACACTCTATGCTTAGTGCCCTTTGAGTGCATTATCTAGGAATGAACCTGGTAGAGCATCCCACACAAACGAATGCTCCACATGCGGGTTTCACATGCCACCAACTCCACATTCACAGGCAACTTCAGCGCCACAGACGTTTGCAGATAGCCCTCAATGCAAAGGTTCTAGACGAAATATTGGTGTGAGAGCTAATTCAATCAAGGAAACACTGCATGTTGGTGAAGGGCATATTGAAGAAGAATCAGCCGAGTGGTTCTTGTGGGAGAACAACTCCATTTGGCTCACTAACTTCACACACCATCAGGCTTCCAAGCAGCTCTCAAGGAAACTCAGTTTTCACACTCTATGCTTAGTGCCCTTTGAGTGCATTATCTAGGAATGAACCTGGTAGAGCATCCCACACAAACGAATGCTCCACATGTGGGTTTCACATGCCACCAACTCCACATTCACAGGCAACTTCAGCGCCACAGACGTTTGCAGATAGCCCTCAATGCAAAGGCTCTAGACGCAAATATTGGTGTGAGAGCTAATTCAATCAAGGAAACACTGCATGTTGGTGAAGGGCATATTGAAGAAGAATCAGCCGAGTGGTTCTTGTGGGAGAACAACTCCATTTGGCTCACTAATTTCACACACCATCAGGCTTCCAAGCAGCTCTCAAGGAAACTCAGTTTTCACACTCTATGCTTAGTGCCCTTTGAGTGCATTATCTAGGAATGAACCTGGTAGAGCATCCCACACAAACGAATGCTCCACATGCGGGTTTCACATGCCACCAATTCCACATTCACAGGCAACTTCAGCGCCACAGCCGTTTTCAGATAGCCCTCAATGCAAAGGCTCTAGACGCAAATATTGGTGTGAGAGCTAATTCAATCAAGGAAACACTGCATGTTGGTGAAGGGCATATTGAAGAAGAATCAGCCGAGTGGTTCTTGTGGGAGAACAACTCCATTTGTCTCACTAACTTCACACATCATCAGGCTTCCAAGCAGCTCTCAAGGAAACTCAGTTTTCACACTCTATGCTTAGTGCCCTTTGAGTGCATTATCTAGGAATGAACCTGGTAGAGCATCCCACACAAACGAATGCTCCACATGCGGGTTTCACATGCCACCAACTCCACATTCACAGGCAACTTCAGCGCCACAGACGTTTGCAGATAGCCCTCAATGCAAAGGTTCTAGACGCAAATATTGGTGTGAGAGCTATTTCAATCAAGGAAACACTGCATGTTGGTGAAGGGCATATTGAAGAAGAATCAGCCGAGTGGTTCTTGTGGGAGAACAACTCCATTTGGCTCACTAACTTCACACACCATCAGGCTTCCAAGCAGCTCTCAAGGAAACTCAGTTTTCACACTCTATGCTTAGTGCCCTTTGAGTGCATTATCTAGGAATGAACCTGGTAGAGCATCCCACACAAACGGATGCTCCACATGTGGGTTTCACATGCCACAAACTCCACATTCACAGGCAACTTCAGCGCCACAGACGTTTGCAGATAGCCCTCAATGCAAAGGCTCTAGACTCAAATATTGGTGTGAGAGCTAATTCAATCAAGGAAACACTGCATGTTGGTGAAGGGCATATTGAAGAAGAATCAGCCGAGTGGTTCTTGTGGGAGAACAACTCCATTTGGCTCACTAATTTCACACACCATCAGGCTTCCAAGCAGCTCTCAAGGAAACTCAGTTTTCACACTCTATGCTTAGTGCCCTTTGAGTGCATTATCTAGGAATGAACCTGGTAGAGCATCCCACACAAACGAATGCTCCACATGTGGGTTTCACATGCCACCAACTCCACATTCACAGGCAACTTCAGCGCCACAGACGTTTGCAGATAGCCCTCAATGCAAAGGCTCTAGACGCAAATATTGGTGTGAGAGCTAATTCAATCAAGGAAACACTGCATGTTGGTGAAGGGCATATTGAAGAAGAATCAGCCGAGTGGTTCTTGTGGGAGAACAACTCCATTTGGCTCACTAACTTCACACACCATTAGGCTTCCAAGCAGCTCTCAAGGAAACTCAGTTTTCACACTCTATGCTTAGCGCCCATTGAGTGCATTATCTAGGAATGAACCTGGTAGAGCATCCCACACAAACGAATGCTCCACATGCGGGTTTCACATGCCACCAACTCCACATTCACAGGCAACTTCAGCGCCACAGACATTTGCAGATAGCCCTCAATGCAAAGGCTCTAGACGCAAATATTGGTGTGAGAGCTAATTCAATCAAGGAAACACTGCATGTTGGTGAAGGGCATATTGAAGAAGAATCAGCCGAGTGGTTCTTGTGGGAGAACAACTCCATTTGGCTCACTAACTTCACACACCATCAGGCTTCCAAGCAGCTCTCAAGGAAACTCAGTTTTCACACTCTATGCTTAGTGCCCTTTGAGTGCATTATCTAGGAATTAACCTGGTAGAGCATCCCACGCAAACGAATGCTCCACATGCGGGTTTCACATGCCACCAACTCCACATTCACAGGCAACTTCAGCGCCACAGCCGTTTTCAGATAGCCCTCAATGCAAAGGCTCTAGACGCAAATATTGGTGTGAGAGCTAATTCAATCAAGGAAACACTGCATGTTGATGAAGGGCATATTGAAGAAGAATCAGCCGAGTGGTTCTTGTGGGAGAACAACTCCATTTGGCTCACTAACTTCACACCATCAGGCTTCCAAACAGCTCTCAAGGAAACTCAGTTTTCACACTCTATGCTTAGTGCCCTTTGAGTGCATTATCTAGGAATGAACCTGGTAGAGCATCCCACACAAACGAATGCTCCACATGCGGGTTTCACATGCCACCAACTCCACGTTCACAGACAACTTCAGCGCCACAGACGTTTGCAGATAGCCCTCAATGCAAAGGCTCTAGACGCAAATATTGGTGTGAGAGCTAATTCAATCAAGGAAACACTGCATGTTGGTGAAGGGCATATTGAAGAAGAATCAGCCGAGTGGTTCTTGTGGGAGAACAACTCCATTTGGCTCACTAACTTCACACACCATCAGGCTTCCAAGCAGCTCTCAAGGAAACTCAGTTTTCACACTCTATGCTTAGTGCCTTTGAGTGCATTATCTAGGAATTAACCTGGTAGAGCATCCCAAACAAACGAATGCTCCACATGCGGGTTTCACATGCCACCAACTCCACATTCACAGGCAACTTCAGCGCCAAAACCACTTTCAGATAGCCCTCAATGCAAAGGCTCTAGACGCAAATATTGGTGTGAGAGCTAATTCAATCAAGGAAACACTGCATGTTGTTGAAGGGCATATTGAAGAAGAATCAGCCGAGTGGTTCTTGTGGGAGAACAACTCCATTTGGCTCACTAACTTCACACACCATCAGGCTTCCAAGCAGCTCTCAAGGAAACTCAGTTTTCACACTCTATGCTTAGTGCCCTTTGAGTGCATTATCTAGGAATGAACCTGGTAGAGCATCCCACACAAACGGATGCTCCACATGTGGGTTTCACATGCCACAAACTCCACATTCACAGGCAACTTCAGCGCCACAGACGTTTGCAGATAGCCCTCAATGCAAAGGCTCTAGACTCAAATATTGTGTGAGAGCTCATTCAATCAAGGAAACACTGCATGTTGGTGAAGGGCATATTGAAGAAGAATCAGCCGAGTGGTTCTTGTGGGAGAACAACTCCATTTGGCTCACTAACTTCACACACCATCAGGCTTCCAAGCAGCTCTCAAGGAAACGCAGTTTTCACACTCTATGCTTAGTGCCCTTTGAGTGCATTATCTAGGAATGAACCTGGTAGATTATCCCACACAAACGAATGCTCCACATGCGGGTTTCACATGCCACCAACTCCACATTCACAGGCAACTTCAGTGCCACAGCCGTTTTCGGATAGCCCTCAATGCAAAGGCTCTAGACGCAAATATTGGTGTGAGAGCTAATTCAATCAAGGAAACACTGCATGTTGGTGAAGGGCATATTGAAGAAGAATCAGCCGAGTGGTTCTTGTGGGAGAACAACTCCATTTGGCTCACTAACTTCACACACCATCAGGCTTCCAAGCAGCTCTCAAGGAAACTCAGTTTTCACACTCTGTGCTTAGTGCCCATTGAGTGCATTATCTAGGAATGAACCTGGTAGAGCATCCCACACAAACGAATGCTCCACATGCGGGTTTCACATGCCACCAACTCCACATTCACAGGCAACTTCAGCGCCACAGCCGTTTTCAGATAGCCCTCAATGCAAAGGCTCTAGACGCAAATATTGGTGTGAGAGCTAATTCATCAAGGAAACACTGTATGTTGGTGAAGGGCATATTGAAGAAGAATCAGCCGAGTGGTTCTTGTGGGAGAACAACTCCATTTGGCTCACTAACTTCACACACCATCAGGCTTCCAAGCAGCTCTCAAGGAAACTCAGTTTTCACACTCTATGCTTAGTGCCCTTTGAGTGCATTATCTAGGAATTAACCTGGTAGAGCATCCCACACAAACGAATGCTCCACATGCGGGTTTCACGTGCCACCAACTCCACATTCACAGGCAACTTCAGCGCCACAGCCGTTTTCAGATAGCCCTCAATGCAAAGGCTCTAGACTCAAATATTGGTGTGAGAGCTAATTCAATTAAGGAAACATTGCATGTTGATGAAGGGCATATTGAAGAAGAATCAGCCGAGTGGTTCTTGTGGGAGAACAACTCCATTTGGCTCACTAACTTCACACCATCAGGCTTCCAAACAGCTCTCAAGGAAACTCAGTTTTCACACTCTATGCTTAGTGCCCTTTGAGTGCATTATCTAGGAATGAACCTGGTAGAGCATCCCACACAAACGAATGCTCCACATGCGGGTTTCACATGCCACCAACTCCACGTTCACAGACAACTTCAGCGCCACAGCCGTTTTCAGATAGCCCTCAATGCAAAGGCTCTAGACGCAAATATTGGTGTGAGAGCTAATTCAATCAAGGAAACACTGCATGTTGGTGAAGGGCATATTGAAGAAGAATCAGCCGAGTGGTTCTTGTGGGAGAACAACTCCATTTGGCTCACTAACTTCACACACCATCAGGCTTCCAAGCAGCTCTCAAGGAAACTCAGTTTTCACACTCTATGCTTAGTGCCCTTTGAGTGCATTATCTAGGAATGAACCTGGTAGAGCATCCCACACAAACGAATGCTCCACATACGGGTTTCACATGCCACCAACTCCACATTCACAGGCAACTTCAGCGCCACAGACGTTTGCAGATAGCCCTCAATGCAAAGGCTCTAGACGCAAATATTGGTGTGAGAGCTAATTCAATCAAGGAAACACTGCATGTTGGTGAAGGGCATATTGAAGAAGAATCAGCCGAGTGGTTCTTGTGGGAGAACAACTCCATTTGGCTCACTAACGTCACACACCATCAGGTTTCCAAGCAGCTCTCAAGGAAACTCAGTTTTCACACTCTATGCTTAGTGCCCTTTGAGTGCATTATCTAGGAATGAACCTGGTAGAGCATCCCACACAAACGAATGCTCCACATGCAGGTTTCACATGCCACCAACTCCACATTCACAGGCAACTTCAGCGCCACAGCCGTTTTCAGATAGCCCTCAATGCAAAGGCTCTAGACTCAAATATTGGTGTGAGAGCTCATTCAATCAAGGAAACACTGCATGTTGGTGAAGGGCATATTGAAGAAGAATCAGCCGAGTGGTTCTTGTGGGAGAACAACTCCATTTGGCTCACTAACTTCACACACCATCAGGCTTCCAAGCAGCTCTCAAGGAAACTCAGTTTTCACACTCTATGCTTAGTGCCCTTTGAGTGCATTATGTAGGAATGAACCTGGTAGAGCATCCCACACAAACGAATGCTCCACATACGGGTTTCACATGCCACCAACTCCACATTCACAGGCAACTTCAGCGCCACAGCCGATTTCAGATAGCCCTCAATGCAAAGGCTCTAGACTCAAATATTGGTGTGAGAGCTAATTCAATCAAGGAAACACTGCATGTTGTTGAAGGGCATATTGAAGAAGAATCAGCCGAGTGGTTCTTGTGGGAGAACAACTCCATTTGGCTCACTAACTTCACACACCATCAGGCTTCCAAGCAGCTCTCAAGGAAACTCAGTTTTCACACTCTATGCTTAGTGCCCTTTGAGTGCATTATCTAGGAATGAACCTGGTAGAGCATCCCACACAAACGAATGCTCCACATGCGGGTTTCACATGCCACCAACTCCACATTCACAGGCAACTTCAGCGCCACAGCCATTTGCAGATAGCCCTCAATGCAAAGGCTCTAGACGCAAAAATTGGTGTGAGAGCTAATTCAATCAAGGAAACACTGCATGTTGGTGAAGGGCATATTGAAGAAGAATCAGCCGAGTGGTTCTTGTGGGAGAACAACTCCATTTGGCTCACTAACTTCACACACCATCAGGCTTCCAAGCAGCTCTCAAGGAAACTCAGTTTTCACACTCTATGCTTAGTGCCCTTTGAGTGCATTATCTAGGAATGAACCTGGTAGAGCATCCCACACAAACGAATGCTCCACATGCGGGTTTCACATGCCACCAACTCCACATTCACAGGCAACTTCAGCGCCAAAACCACTTTCAGATAGCCCTCAATGCAAAGGCTCTAGACTCAAATATTGGTGTGAGAGCTAATTCATTCAAGGAAACACTGCATGTTGGTGAAGGGCATATTGAAGAAGAATCAGCCGAGTGGTTCTTGTGGGAGAACAACTCCATTTGGCTCACTAACTTCACACACCATCAGGCTTCCAAACAGCTCTCAAGGAAACTCAGTTTTCACACTCTATGCTTAGTGCCCTTTGAGTGCATTATCTAGGAATGAACCTGGTAGAGCATCCCACACAAACGAATGCTCCACATGCGGGTTTCACATGCCACCAACTCCACATTCACAGGCAACTTCAGCGCCACAGCCGTTTTCAGATAGCCCTCAATGCAAAGGCTCTAGACGCAAATATTGGTGTGAGAGCTAATTCAATCAAGGAAACACTGCATGTTGGTGAAGGGCATATTGAAGAAGAATCAGCCGAGTGGTTCTTGTGGGAGAACAACTCCATTTGGCTCACTAACTTCACACACCATCAGGCTTCCAAGCAGCTCTCAAGGAAACTCAGTTTTCACACTCTATGCTTAGTGCCCTTTGAGTGCATTATCTAGGAATGAACCTGGTAGAGCATCCCACACAAACAAATGCTCCACATGCGGGTTTCACATGCCACCAACTCCACATTCACAGGCAACTTCAGCGCCACAGACGTTTTCAGATAGCCCTCAATGCAGAGGCTCTAGACGCAAATATTGGTGTGAGAGCTAATTCATCAAGGAAACACTGCATGTTGGTGAAGGGCATATTGAAGAAGAATCAGCCGAGTGGTTCTTGTGGGAGAACAACTCCATTTGGCTCACTAACTTCACACACCATCAGGCTTCCAAGCAGCTCTCAAGGAAACTCAGTTTTCACACTCTATGCTTAGTGCCCTTTGAGTGCATTATCTAGGAATGAACCTGGTAGAGCATCCCACACAAACGAATGCTCCACATGCGGGTTTCACATGCCACCAACTCCACATTCACAGGCAACTTCAGCGCCACAGCCGTTTTCAGATAGCCCTCAATGCAAAGGCTCTAAAAGCAAATATTGGTGTGAGAGTTAATTCAATCAAGGAAACACTGCATGTTGTTGAAGGGCATATTGAAGAAGAATCAGCCGAGTGGTTCTTGTGGGAGAACAACTCCATTTGGCTCACTAACTTCACACACCATCAGGCTTCCAAGCAGCTCTCAAGGAAACTCAGTTTTCACACTCTATGCTTAGTGCCCTTTGAGTGCATTATCTAGGAATGAACCTGGTAGAGCATCCCACACAAACAAATGCTCCACATGCGGGTTTCACATGCCACCAACTCCACATTCACAGGCAACTTCAGCGCCAAAGCCACTTTCAGATAGCCATCAATGCAAAGGCTCTAGACGCAAATATTTGTGTGAGAGCTAATTCATCAAGGAAACACTGCATGTTGGTGAAGGGCATATTGAAGAAGAATCAGCCGAGTGGTTCTTGTGAGAGAACAACTCCATTTGGCTCACTAACGTCACACACCACCAGGCTTCCAAGCAGCTCTCAAGGAAACTCAGTTTTCACACTCTATGCTTAGTGCCCTATGAGTGCATTATCTAGGAATGAACCTGGTAGAGCATCCCACACAAACGAATGCTCCACATGCGGGTTTCACATGCCACCAACTCCACATTCACAGGCAACTACAGCGCCACTGCCGTTTTCAGATAGCCCTCAATGCAAAGGCTCTAGACGCAAATATTGATGTGAGAGTAAATTCAATCAAGGAAACACTGCATGTTGGTGAAGGGCATATTGAAGAAGAATCAGCCGAGTGGTTCTTGTGGGAGAACAACTCCATTGGGCTCACTAACGTCACACACCATCAGGCTTCCAAACAGCTCTCAAGGAAACTCAGTTTTCACACTCTATGCTTAGTGCCCTTTGAGTGCATTATCTAGGAATGAACCTGGTAGAGCATCCCACACAAACGAATGCTCCACATGCGGGTTTCACATGCCACCAACTCCACACTCACAGGCAACTTCAGCGCCAAAGCCACTTTCAGATAGCCCTCAATGCAAAGGCTCTAGACGCAAATATTTGTGTGAGAGCTAATTCATCAAGGAAACACTGCATGTTGGTGAAGGGCATATTGAAGAAGAATCAGCCGAGTGGTTCTTGTGAGAGAACAACTCCATTTGGCTCACTAACGTCACACACCATCAGGCTTCCAAGCAGCTCTCAAGGAAACTCAGTTTTCACACTCTATGCTTAGTGCCCTATGAGTGCATTATCTAGGAATGAACCTGGTAGAGCATCCCACACAAACGAATGCTCCACATGCGGGTTTCACATGCCACCAACTCCACATTCACAGGCAACTACAGCGCCACAGCCGTTTTCAGATAGCCCTCAATGCAAAGGCTCTAGACGCAAATATTGGTGTGAGAGCTAATTCAATCAAGGAAACACTGCATGTTGGTGAAGGGCATATTGAAGAAGAATCAGCCGAGTGGTTCTTGTGGGAGAACAACTCCATTTGGCTCACTAACTTCACACACCATCAGGCTTCCAAGCAGCTCTCAAGGAAACTCAGTTTTCACACTCTATGCTTAGTGCCCTTTGAGTGCATTATCTAGGAATGAACCTGGTAGAGCATCCCACACAAACGAATGCTCCACATGCGGGTTTCACATGCCACCAACTCCACATTCACAGGCAACTTCAGCGCCACAGCCGTTTTCAGATAGCCCTCAATGCAAAGGCTCTAGACGCAAATATTGGTGTGAGAGCTAATTCAATCAAGGAAACACTGCATGTTGGTGAAGGGCATATTGAAGAAGAATCAGCCGAGTGGTTCTTGTGGGAGAACAACTCCATTGGCTCACTAACTTCACACACCATCAGGCTTCCAAGCAGCTCTCAAGGAAACTCAGTTTTCACAATCTATGCTTAGTGCCCTTTGAGTGCCTAGGACTGAAATGAAGCTTGGTGAGCATCCCACACAAACGAATGCTCCACATGCAGGTTTCAAATGCCACCAACTCCACATTCACAGGCAACTTCAGCGCCACAGCCGTTTTCAGATAGCCCTCAATGCAAAGGCTCTAGACGCAAATATTGGTGTGAGAGCTAATTCAATCAAGGAAACACTGCATGTTGGTGAAGGGCATATTGAAGAAGAATCAGCCGAGTGGTTCTTGTGGGAGAACAACTCCATTTGGCTCACTAACTTCACACACCATCAGGCTTCCAAGCAGCTCTCAAGGAAACTCAGTTTTCACACTCTATGCTTAGTGCCCTTTGAGTGCATTATCTAGGAATGAACCTGGAAGAGCATCCCACACAAACGAATGCTCCACATGCGGGTTTCACATGCCACCAACTCCACATTCACAGGCAACTTCAGCGCCACAGACGTTTGCAGATAGCCCTCAATGCAAAGGCTCTAGACGCAAATATTGGTGTGAGAGCTAATTCAATCAAGGAAACAATGCATGTTGGTGAAGGGCATATTGAAGAAGAATCAGCCGAGTGGTTCTTGTGGGAGAACAACTCCATTTGGCTCACTAACGTCACACACCATCAGGTTTCCAAGCAGCTCTCAAGGAAACTCAGTTTTCACACTCTATGCTTAGTGCCCTATGAGTGCATTATCTAGGAATGAACCTGGTAGAGCATCCCACACAAACGAATGCTCCACATGCGGGTTTCACATGCCACCAACTCCACATTCACAGGCAACTTCAGCGCCACAGCCATTTGCAGATAGCCCTCAATGCAAAGGCTCTAGACGCAAATATTGGTGTGAGAGCTAATTCAATCAAGGAAACACTGCATGTTGGTGAAGGGCATATTGAAGAAGAATCAGCCGAGTGGTTCTTGTGGGAGAACAACTCCATTTGGCTCACTAACTTCACACACCATCAGGCTTCCAAGCAGCTCTCAAGGAAACTCAGTTTTCACACTCTATGCTTAGTGCCCTTTGAGTGCATTATCTAGGAATGAACCTGGTAGAGCATCCCACACAAACGAATGCTCCACATGCGGGTTTCACATGCCACCAACTCCACATTCACAGGCAACTTCAGCGCCTCAGACGTTTGCAGATAGCCCTCAATGCAAAGGCTCTAGACGCAAATATTGGTGTGAGAGCTAATTCAATCAAGGAAACACTGCATGTTGGTGAAGGGCATATTGAAGAAGAATCAGCCGAGTGGTTCTTGTGGGACAACAACTCCATTTGGCTCACTAACTTCACACACCATCAGGCTTCCAAGCAGCTCTCAAGGAAACTCAGGTTTCACACTCTATGATTAGTGCCCTTTGAGTGCATTATCTAGGAATGAACCTGGTAGAGCATCCCACACAAACGAATGCTCCACATGCGGGTTTCACATGCCACCAACTCCACATTCACAGGCAACTTCAGCGCCTCAGACGTTTGCAGATAGCCCTCAATGCAAAGGCTCTAGACGCAAATATTGGTGTGAGAGCTAATTCAATCAAGGAAACACTGCATGTTGGTGAAGGGCATATTGAAGAAGAATCAGCCGAGTGGTTCTTGTGGGACAACAACTCCATTTGGCTCACTAACTTCACACACCATCAGGCTTCCAAGCAGCTCTCAAGGAAACTCAGTTTTCACACTCTATGCTTAGTGCCCTTTGAGTGCATTATCTAGGAATGAACCTGGTAGAGCATCCCAGAAAAAACGAATGCTCCACATGCGGGTTTCACATGCCACCAACTCCACATTCACAGGCAACTTCAGCGCCAAAACCAGTTTCAGATAGCCCTCAATGCAAAGGCTCTAGACGCAAATATTGGTGTGAGAGCTAATTCAATCAAGGAAACACTGCATGTTGGTGAAGGGCATATTGAAGAAGAATCAGCCGAGTGGTTCTTGTGGGAGAACAAATCCATTTGGCTCACTAACTTCACACACCATCAGGCTTCCAAGCAGCTCTCAAGGAATCTCAGTTTTCACACTCTATGCTTAGTGCCCTTTGAGTGCATTATCTAGGAATGAACCTGGTAGAGCATCCCACACAAACGAATGCTCCACATGCGGGTTTCACATGCCACCAACTCCACATTCACAGGCAACTTCAGCGCCACAGACGTTTGCAGATAGCCCTCAATGCAAAGGCTCTAGACTCAAATATTGGTGTGAGAGCTAATTCAATCAAGGAAACACTGCATGTTGGTGAAGGGCATATTGAAGAAGAATCAGCCGAGTGGTTCTTGTGGGAGAACAACTCCATTGGGCTCACTAACTTCACACACCATCAGGCTTCCAAGCAGCTCTCAAGGAAACTCAGTTTTCACACTCTATGCTTAGTGCCCTTTGAGTGCATTATCTAGGAATGAACCTGGAAGAGCATCCCACACAAACGAATGCTCCACATGCGGGTTTCACATGCCACCAACTCCACATTCACAGGCAACTTCAGCGCCACAGACGTTTGCAGATAGCCCTCAATGCAAAGGCTGTAGACGCAAATATTGATGTGAGAGCTAATTCAATCAAGGAAACACTGCATGTTGGTGAAGGGCATATTGAAGAAGAATCACCCGAGTGGTTCTTGTGGGAGAACAACTCCATTTGGCTCACTAACGTCACACACCATCAGGCTTCCAAGCAGCTCTCAAGGAAACTCAGTTTTCACACTCTGTGCTTAGTGCCCTTTGAGTGCATTATCTAGGAATGAACCTGGTAGAGCATCCCACACAAACGAATGCTCCACATGCGGGTTTCACATGCCACCAACTCCACATTCACAGGCAACTTCAGCGCCACAGACGTTTGCAGATAGCCCTCAATGCAAAGGCTCTAGACGCAAATATTGGTGTCAGAGCTAATTCAATCAAGGAAACACTGCATGTTGGTGAAGGGCATATTGAAGAAGAATCAGCCGAGTGGTTCTTGTGGGAGAACAACTCCATTTGGCTCACTAACGTCACACACCATCAGGCTTCCAAGCAGCTCTCAAGGAAACTCAGTTTTCACACTCTATGCTTAGTGCCCTTTGAGTGCATTATCTAGGAATGAACCTGGTAGAGCATCCCACACAAACGAATGCTCCACATGCGGGTTTCACATGCCACCAACTCCACATTCACAGGCAACTTCACCACCACAGCCGTTTTCAGATAGCCCTCAATGCAAAGGCTCTAGAGGCAAATATTGGTGTGAGAGCTAATTCAATCAAGGAAACACTGCATGTTGGTGAAGGGCATATTGAAGAAGAATCAGCCGAGTGGTTCTTGTGGGAGAACAACTCCATTTGGCTCACTAACTTCACACACCATCAGGCTTCCAAGCAGCTCTCAAGGAAACTCAGTTTTCACACTCTATGCTTAGTGCCCTTTGAGTGCATTATCTAGGAATGAACCTGGTAGAGCATCCCACACAAACGAATGCTCCACATGCTGGTTTCACATGCCACCAACTCCACATTCACAGGCAACTTCAGCGCCACAGCCGTTTTCAGATAGCCCTCACTGCAAAGGCTCTAGACGCAAATATTGGTGTGAGAGCTAATTCATCAAGGAAACACTGCATGTTGGTGAAGGGCATATTGAAGAAGAATCAGCCGAGTGGTTCTTGTGGGAGAACAACTCCATTTGGCTCACTAACGTCACACACCATCAGGCTTCCAAGCAGCTCTCAAGGAAACGCAGTTTTCACACTCTATGCTTAGTGCCCTATGAGTGCATTATCTAGGAATGAACCTGGTAGAGCATCCCACACAAACGAATGCTCCACATGCGGGTTTCACATGCCACAAACTCCACATTCACAGGCAACTTCAGCGCCACAGACGTTTGCAGATAGCCCTCAATGCAAAGGCTCTAGACGCAAATATTGGTGTGAGAGCTAATTCAATCAAGGAAACACTGCATGTTGGTGAAGGGCATATTGAAGAAGAATCAGCCAAGTGGTTCTTGCGGGACAACAACTCCATTTGGCTCACTAACTTCACACACCATCAGGCTTCCAAGCAGCTCTCAAGGAAACTCAGTTTTCACACTCTATGATTAGTGCCCTTTGAGTGCATTATCTAGGAATGAACCTGGTAGAGCATCCCACACAAACGAATGCTCCACATGCGGGTTTCACATGCCACCAACTCCACATTCACAGGCAACTTCAGCGCCAAAACCAGTTTCAGATAGCTCTCAATGCAAAGGCTCTAGACGCAAATATTTTTGTGAGAGCTAATTAAATCAAGGAAACACTGCATGTTGGTGAAGGGCATATTGAAGAAGAATCAGCCGAGTGGTTCTTGTGGGAGAACAACTCCATTGGGCTCACTAACTTCACACACCATCAGGCTTCCAAGCAGCTCTCAAGGAAACTCAGTTTTCACACTCTATGTTTAGTGCCCTCTGAGTGCATTATCTAGGAATGAACCTGGAAGAGCATCCCACACAAACGAATCCTCCACATGCGGGTTTCACATGCCACCAACTCCACATTCACAGGCAACTTCAGCGCCACAGCCGTTTTCAGATAGCCCTCAATGCAAAGGCTCTAGACGCAAATATTGGTGTGAGAGCTAATTCAATCAAGGAAACACTGCATGTTGGTGAAGGGCATATTGAAGAAGAATCACCCGAGTGGTTCTTGTGGGAGAACAACTCCATTTGGCTCACTAACTTCACACACCATCAGGCTTCCAAGCAGCTCTCAAGGAAACTCAGTTTTCACACTCTATGCTTAGTGCCCTTTGAGTGCATTATCTAGGAATGAACCTGGAAGAGCATCCCACACAAACGAATGCTCCACATGCGGGTTTCACATGCCACCAACTCCACATTCACAGGCAACTTCAGCGCCACAGACGTTTGCAGATAGCCCTCAATGCAAAGGCTCTAGACGCAAATATTGGTGTGAGAGCTAATTCAATCAAGGAAACACTGCATGTTGGTGAAGGGCATATTGAAGAAGAATCACCCGAGTGGTTCTTGTGGGAGAACAACTCCATTGGGCTCACTAACTTCACACACCATCAGGCTTCCAAGCAGCTCTCAAGGAAACTCAGTTTTCACACTCTATGCTTAGTGCCCTTTGAGTGCATTATCTAGGAATGAACCTGGAAGAGCATCCCACACAAACGAATGCTCCACATGCGGGTTTCACATGCCACCAACTCCACATTCACAGGCAACTTCAGCGCCACAGACGTTTGCAGATAGCCCTCAATGCAAAGGCTGTAGACGCAAATATTGATGTGAGAGCTAATTCAATCAAGGAAACACTGCATGTTGGTGAAGGGCATATTGAAGAAGAATCAGCCGAGTGGTTCTTGTGGGAGAACAACTCCATTTGGCTCACTAACGTCACACACCATCAGGCTTCCAAGCAGCTCTCAAGGAAACTCAGTTTTCACACTCTGTGCTTAGTGCCCTATGAGTGCATTATCTAGGAATGAACCTGGTAGAGCATCCCACACAAACGAATGCTCCACATGCGGGTTTCACATGCCACCAACTCCACATTCACAGGCAACTTCAGCGCCACAGACGTTTGCAGATAGCCCTCAATGCAAAGGCTCTAGACGCAAATATTGGTGTGAGAGCTAATTCAATCAAGGAAACACTGCATGTTGGTGAAGGGCATATTGAAGAAGAATCAGCCGAGTGGTTCTTGTGGGAGAACAACTCCATTTGGCTCACTAACGTCACACACCATCAGGCTTCCAAGCAGCTCTCAAGGAAACTCAGTTTTCACACTCTATGCTTAGTGCCATTTGAGTGCATTATCTAGGAATGAACCTGGTAGAGCATCCCAAACAAACGAATGCTCCACATGCGGGTTTCACATGCCACCAACTCCACATTCACAGGCAACTTCACCACCACAGCCGTTTTCAGATAGCCCTCAATGCAAAGGCTCTAGAGGCAAATATTGGTGTGAGAGCTAATTCAATCAAGGAAACACTGCATGTTGGTGAAGGGCATATTGAAGAAGAATCAGCCGAGTGGTTCTTGTGGGAGAACAACTCCATTTGGCTCACTAACGTCACACACCATCAGGCTTCCAAGCAGCTCTCAAGGAAACGCAGTTTTCACACTCTATGCTTAGTGCCCTATGAGTGCATTATCTAGGAATGAACCTGGTAGAGCATCCCACACAAACGAATGCTCCACATGCGGGTTTCACATGCCACAAACTCCACATTCACAGGCAACTTCAGCGCCACAGATCTTTGCAGATAGCCCTCAATGCAAAGGCTCTAGACGCAAATATTGGTGTGAGAGCTAATTCAATCAAGGAAACACTGCATGTTGGTGAAGGGCATATTGAAGAAGAATCAGCCAAGTGGTTCTTGCGGGACAACAACTCCATTTGGCTCACTAACTTCACACACCATCAGGCTTCCAAGCAGCTCTCAAGGAAACTCAGTTTTCACACTCTATGCTTAGTGCCCTTTGAGTGCATTATCTAGGAATGAACCTGGTAGAGCATCCCACACAAACGAATGCTCCACATGCGGGTTTCACATGCCACCAACTCCACATTCACAGGCAACTTCAGCGCCAAAACCAGTTTCAGATAGCTCTCAATGCAAAGGCTCTAGACGCAAATATTTTTGTGAGAGCTAATTAAATCAAGGAAACACTGCATGTTGGTGAAGGGCATATTGAAGAAGAATCAGCCGAGTGGTTCTTGTGGGAGAACAACTCCATTTGGCTCACTAACTTCACACACCATCAGGCTTCCAAGCAGCTCTCAAGGAAACTCAGTTTTCACACTCTATGCTTAGTGCCCTTTGAGTGCATTATCTAGGAATGAACCTGGAAGAGCATCCCACACAAACGAATGCTCCACATGCGGGTTTCACATGCCACCAACTCCACATTCACAGGCAACTTCAGCGCCACAGACGTTTGCAGATAGCCCTCAATGCAAAGGCTCTAGACGCAAATATTGATGTGAGAGCTAATTCAATCAAGGAAACACTGCATGTTGGTGAAGGGCATATTGAAGAAGAATCACCCGAGTGGTTCTTGTGGGAGAACAACTCCATTTGGCTCACTAACTTCACACACCATCAGGCTTCCAAGCAGCTCTCAAGGAAACGCAGTTTTCACACTCTATGCTTAGTGCCCTTTGAGTGCATTATCTAGGAATGAACCTGGTAGAGCATCCCAGAAAAAACGAATGCTCCACATGCGGGTTTCACATGCCACCAACTCCACATTCACAGGCAACTTCAGCGCCACAGCCGTTTTCAGATAGCCCTCAATGCAAAGGCTCTAGAGGCAAATATTGGTGTGAGAGTTAATTCAATCAAGGAAACACTGCATGTTGGTGAAGGGCATATTGAAGAAGAATCAGCCGAGTGGTTCTTGTGGGAGAACAACTCCATTTGGCTCACTAACTTCACACACCATCAGGCTTCCAAGCAGCTCTCAAGGAAACTCAGTTTTCACACTCTATGCTTAGTGCCCTTTGAGTGCATTATCTAGGAATGAACCTGGTAGAGAATCCCACACAAACGAATGCTCCACATGCGGGTTTCACATGCCACCAACTCCACATTCACAGGCAACTTCAGCGCCACAGACGTTTGCAGATAGCCCTCAATGCAAAGGCTCTAGACGCAAATATTGGTGTGAGAGCTAATTCATCAAGGAAACACTGCATGTTGGTGAAGGGCATATTGAAGAAGAATCAGCCGAGTGGTTCTTGTGGGAGAACAACTCCATTTGGCTCACTAACGTCACACACCATCAGGCTTCCAAGCAGCTCTCAAGGAAACGCAGTTTTCACACTCTATGCTTAGTGCCCTATGAGTGCATTATCTAGGAATGAACCTGGTAGAGCATCCCACACAAACGAATGCTCCACATGCGGGTTTCACATGCCACAAACTCCACATTCACAGGCAACTTCAGCGCCAAAACCACTTTCAGATAGCCCTCAATGCAAAGGCTCTAGACGCAAATATTTGTGTGAGAGCTAATTCAATCAAGGAAACACAGCCTGTTGGTGAAGGGCATATTGAAGAAGAATCAGCTGAGTGGTTCTTGTGGGAGAACAACTCCATTTGGCTCACTAACGTCACACACCATCAGGTTTCCAAACAGCTCTCAAGGCAACTCAGTATTCAAACTCTATGCTTAGTGCCCCTTGAGTGCATTATCTAGGAATGAACCTGGTAGAGCATCCCACACAAACGAATGCTCCACATGCGGGTTTCACATGCCACCAACTCTACATTCACAGATAATTTCAGCGCCAAAACCACTTTCAGATAGCCCTCAATGCAAAGGCTCTAGACGCAAATATTGGTGTGAGAGCTAATTCAATCAAGGAAACACTGCATGTTGGTGAAGGGCATATTGAAGAAGAATCAGCCGAGTGGTTCTTGTGGGAGAACAAATCCATTTGGCTCACTAACTTCACACACCATCAGGCTTCCAAGCAGCTCTCAAGGAATCTCAGTTTTCACACTCTATGCTTAGTGCCCTTTGAGTGCCTAGGACTGAAATGAAGCTTGGTTGAGCATCCCACACAAACGAATGCTCCACATGTGGGTTTCACATGCCACCAACTCCACATTCACAGGCAACTTCAGCGCCAAAGCCACTTTCAGATAGCCCTCAATGCAAAGGCTCTACACGCAAATATTGGTGTGAGAGCTAATTCAATCAAGGAAACACTGCATGTTGGTGAAGGGCATATTGAAGAAGAATCAGCCGAGTGGTTCTTGTGGGAGAACAACTCCATTTGGCTCACTAACTTCACACACCATCAGGCTTCCAAGCAGCTCTCAAGGAAACTCAGTTTTCACACTCTATGCTTAGTGCCCTTTGAGTGCATTATCTAGGAATGAACCTGGTAGAGCATCCCACACAAACGAATGCTCCACATGCGGGTTTCACATGCCACCAACTCCACATTCACAGGCAACTTCAGCGCCACAGCCGTTTTCAGATAGCCCTCAATGCAAAGGCTCTAGACGAAAATCTTGGTGTGAGAGCTAATTCAATCAAGGAAACACTGCATGTTGGTGAAGGGCATATTGAAGAAGAATCAGCCGAGTGGTTCTTGTGGGAGAACAACTCCATTTGGCTCACTAACTTCACACACCATCAGGCTTCCAACCAGCTCTCAAGGAAACTCAGTTTTCACACTCTATGCTTAGTGCCCTTTGAGTGCATTATCTAGGAATGAACCTGGTAGAGCATCCCACACAAACGAATGCTCCACATGCGGGTTTCACATGCCACCAACTCCACATTCACAGGCAACTTCAGCGCCACAGACGTTTGCAGATAGCCCTCAATGCAAAGGCTCTAGACGCAAATATTGGTGTGAGAGCTAATTCAATCAAGGAAACACTGCATGTTGGTGAAGGGCATATTGAAGAAGAATCAGCCGAGTGGTTCTTGTGGGAGAACAACTCCATTTGGCTCACTAACTTCACACACCATCAGGCTTCTAAGCAGCTCTCAAGGAAACTCAGTTTTCACACTCTATGCTTAGTGCCCTTTGAGTGCATTATCTAGGAATGAACCTGGTAGAGCATCCCACACAAACGAATGCTCCACATGCGGGTTTCACATGCCACCAACTCCACATTCACAGGCAACTTCAGCGCCAAAGCCACTTTCAGATAGCCCTCAATGCAAAGGCTCTAGACGCAAATATTGGTGTGAGAGCTATTTCATCAAGGAAACACTGCATGTTGGTGAAGGGCATATTGAAGAAGAATCAGCCGAGTGGTTCTTGTGGGAGAACAACTCCATTTGGCTCACTAACGTCACACACCATCAGGCTTCCAAGCAGCTCTCAAGGAAACTCAGTTTTCACACTCTATGCTTAGTGCCCTTTGAGTGCATTATCTAGGAATGAACCTGGTAGAGCATCCCACACAAACGAATGCTCCACATGCGGGTTTCACATGCCACCAACTCCACATTCACAGGCAACTTTAGCGCCAAAACCACTTTCAGATAGCCCTCAATGCAAAGGCTCTAGGCGCAAATATTGGTGTGAGAGCTAATTCAATCAAGGAAACACTGCATGTTGGTGAAGGGCATATTGAAGAAGAATCAGCCGAGTGGTTCTTGTGGGAGAACAACTCCATTTGGCTCACTAACTTCACACACCGTCATTCTTCCAAGCAGCTCTCAAGGAAACTCAGTTTTCACACTCTATGCTTAGTGCCCTTTGAGTGCATTATCTAGGAATGAACCTGGTAGAGCATCCCACACAAACGAATGCTCCACATGCGGGTTTCACATGCCACCAACTCCACATTCACAGGCAACTTCAGCGCCACAGACGTTTGCAGATAGCCCTCAATGCAAAGGCTCTAGATGCAAATATTGGTGTGAGAGCTAATTCAATCAAGGAAACACTGCATGTTGGTGAAGGGCATATTGAAGAAGAATCAGCCGAGTGGTTCTTGTGGGAGAACAACTCCATTTGGCTCACTAACGTCACACACCATCAGGCTTCCAAGCAGCTCTCAAGGAAACTCAGTTTTCACAATCTATGCTTAGTGCCTCTTGAGTGCCTAGGACTGAAATGAATCTTGGTGAGCATCCCACACAAACGAATGCTCCACATGCGGGTTTCACATGCCACCAACTCCACATTCACAGGCAACTTAAGCGCCACAGCCGTTTTCAGATAGCCCTCAATGCAAAGGCTCTAGACGCAAATATTGATGTGAGAGCTAATTCATCAAGGAAACACTGCATGTTGGTGAAGGGCATATTGAAGAAGAATCAGCCGAGTGGTTCTTGTGGGAGAACAACTCCATTTGGCTCACTAACTTCACACACCATCAGGCTTCCAAGCAGCTCTCAAGGATACTCAGTTTTCACACTCTATGCTTAGTGCCCTATGAGTGCATTATCTAGGAATGAACCTGGTAGAGCATCCCACACAAACGAATGCTCCACATGCGGGTTTCACATGCCACCAACTCCACATTCACAGGCAACTTCAGCGCCAAAGCCACTTTCAGATAGCCCTCAATGCAAAGGCTCTAGACGCAAATATTGGTGTGAGAACTAATTCATCAAGGAAACACTGCATGTTGGTGAAGGGCATATTGAAGAAGAATCAGCCGAGTGGTTCTTGTGGGAGAACAACTCCATTTGGCTCACTAACGTCACACACCATCAGGCTTCCAAGCAGCTCTCAAGGAAACTCAGTTTTCACACTCTATGCTTAGTGCCCTTTGAGTGCATTATCTAGGAATGAACCTGGTAGAGCATCCCACACAAACGAATGCTCCACATGCGGGTTTCACATGCCACCAACTCCACATTCACAGGCAACTTCAGCGCCACAGCCGTTTTCAGATAGCCCTCAATGCAAAGGCTCTAGACGCAAATATTTGTGTGAGAGCTAATTCAATCAAGGAAACACTGCATGTTGGTGAAGGGCATATTGAAGAAGAATCAGCCGAGTGGTTCTTGTGGGAGAACAACTCCATTTGGCTCACTAACTTCACACACCATCAGGCTTCCAAGCAGCTCTCAAGGAAACTCAGTTTTCACACTCTATGCTTAGTGCCCTTTGAGTGCATTATCTAGGACTGAACCTGGTAGAGCATCCCACACAAACGAATGCTCCACATGCGGGTTTCACATGCCACCAACTCCACATTCACAGGCAACTTCAGCGCCACAGACGTTTGCAGATAGCCCTCAATGCAAAGGCTCTAGACGCAAATCTTGGTGTGAGAGCAAATTCAATCAAGGAAACACTGCATGTTGGTGAAGGGCATATTGAAGAAGAATCAGCCGAGTGGTTCTTGTGTTAGAACAACTCCATTTGGCTCACTAACTTCGCACACCATCAGGTTACCAAGCAGCTCTCAAGGAAACTCAGTTTTCACACTCTATGCTTAGTGCCTCTTGAGTGCCTAGGACTGAAATGAAGCTTGGTGAGCATCCCACACAAACGAATGCTCCACATGCGGGTTTCACATGCCACCAACTCCACATTCACAGGCAACTTCAGCGCCAAAACCACTTTCAGATAGCCCTCAATGCAAAGGCTCTAGACGCAAATATTGGTGTGAGAGCTAATTCAATCAAGGAAACACTGCATGTTGGTGAAGGGCATATTGAAGAAGAATCAGCCGAGTGGTTCTTGTGGGAGAACAACTCCATTTGGCTCACTAACTTCACACACCATCAGGCTTTTAAAGGGTTCTTTGGCTCACTAACTTCACACACCATCAGGCTTCCAAGCAGCTCTCAAGGATACTCAGTTTTCACACTCTATGCTTAGTGCCCTATGAGTGCATTATCTAGGAATGAACCTGGTAGAGCATCCCACACAAACGAATGCTCCACATGCGGGTTTCACATGCCACCAACTCCACATTCACAGGCAACTTCAGCGCCACAGCCCTTTTCAGATAGCCCTCAATGCAAAGGCTCTAGACGAAAATCTTGGTGTGAGAGCTAATTCAATCAAGGAAACACTGCATGTTGGTGAAGGGCATATTGAAGAAGAATCAGCCGAGTGGTTCTTGTGGGAGAACAACTCCATTTGGCTCACTAACTTCACACACCATCAGGCTTCCAACCAGCTCTCAAGGAAACTCAGTTTTCACACTCTATGCTTAGTGCCCTTTGAGTGCATTATCTAGGAATGAACCTGGTAGAGCATCCCACACAAACGAATGCTCCACATGCGGGTTTCACATGCCACCAACTCCACATTCACAGGCAACTTCAGCGCCACAGACGTTTGCAGATAGCCCTCAATGCAAAGGCTCTAGACGCAAATATTGGTGTGAGAGCTAATTCAATCAAGGAAACACTGCATGTTGGTGAAGGGCATATTGAAGAAGAATCAGCCGAGTGGTTCTTGTGGGAGAACAACTCCATTTGGCTCACTAACTTCACACACCATCAGGCTTCTAAGCAGCTCTCAAGGAAACTCAGTTTTCACACTCTATGCTTAGTGCCCTTTGAGTGCATTATCTAGGAATGAACCTGGTAGAGCATCCCACACAAACGAATGCTCCACATGCGGGTTTCACATGCCACCAACTCCACATTCACAGGCAACTTCAGCGCCAAAGCCACTTTCAGATAGCCCTCAATGCAAAGGCTCTAGACGCAAATATTGGTGTGAGAGCTATTTCATCAAGGAAACACTGCATGTTGGTGAAGGGCATATTGAAGAAGAATCAGCCGAGTGGTTCTTGTGGGAGAACAACTCCATTTGGCTCACTAACGTCACACACCATCAGGCTTCCAAGCAGCTCTCAAGGAAACTCAGTTTTCACACTCTATGCTTAGTGCCCTTTGAGTGCATTATCTAGGAATGAACCTGGTAGAGCATCCCACACAAACGAATGCTCCACATGCGGGTTTCACATGCCACCAACTCCACATTCACAGGCAACTTTAGCGCCAAAACCACTTTCAGATAGCCCTCAATGCAAAGGCTCTAGGCGCAAATATTGGTGTGAGAGCTAATTCAATCAAGGAAACACTGCATGTTGGTGAAGGGCATATTGAAGAAGAATCAGCCGAGTGGTTCTTGTGGGAGAACAACTCCATTTGGCTCACTAACTTCACACACCGTCATTCTTCCAAGCAGCTCTCAAGGAAACTCAGTTTTCACACTCTATGCTTAGTGCCCTTTGAGTGCATTATCTAGGAATGAACCTGGTAGAGCATCCCACACAAACGAATGCTCCACATGCGGGTTTCACATGCCACCAACTCCACATTCACAGGCAACTTCAGCGCCACAGACGTTTGCAGATAGCCCTCAATGCAAAGGCTCTAGATGCAAATATTGGTGTGAGAGCTAATTCAATCAAGGAAACACTGCATGTTGGTGAAGGGCATATTGAAGAAGAATCAGCCGAGTGGTTCTTGTGGGAGAACAACTCCATTTGGCTCACTAACGTCACACACCATCAGGCTTCCAAGCAGCTCTCAAGGAAACTCAGTTTTCACAATCTATGCTTAGTGCCTCTTGAGTGCCTAGGACTGAAATGAATCTTGGTGAGCATCCCACACAAACGAATGCTCCACATGCGGGTTTCACATGCCACCAACTCCACATTCACAGGCAACTTAAGCGCCACAGCCGTTTTCAGATAGCCCTCAATGCAAAGGCTCTAGACGCAAATATTGATGTGAGAGCTAATTCATCAAGGAAACACTGCATGTTGGTGAAGGGCATATTGAAGAAGAATCAGCCGAGTGGTTCTTGTGGGAGAACAACTCCATTTGGCTCACTAACTTCACACACCATCAGGCTTCCAAGCAGCTCTCAAGGATACTCAGTTTTCACACTCTATGCTTAGTGCCCTATGAGTGCATTATCTAGGAATGAACCTGGTAGAGCATCCCACACAAACGAATGCTCCACATGCGGGTTTCACATGCCACCAACTCCACATTCACAGGCAACTTCAGCGCCAAAGCCACTTTCAGATAGCCCTCAATGCAAAGGCTCTAGACGCAAATATTGGTGTGAGAACTAATTCATCAAGGAAACACTGCATGTTGGTGAAGGGCATATTGAAGAAGAATCAGCCGAGTGGTTCTTGTGGGAGAACAACTCCATTTGGCTCACTAACGTCACACACCATCAGGCTTCCAAGCAGCTCTCAAGGAAACTCAGTTTTCACACTCTATGCTTAGTGCCCTTTGAGTGCATTATCTAGGAATGAACCTGGTAGAGCATCCCACACAAACGAATGCTCCACATGCGGGTTTCACATGCCACCAACTCCACATTCACAGGCAACTTCAGCGCCACAGCCGTTTTCAGATAGCCCTCAATGCAAAGGCTCTAGACGCAAATATTTGTGTGAGAGCTAATTCAATCAAGGAAACACTGCATGTTGGTGAAGGGCATATTGAAGAAGAATCAGCCGAGTGGTTCTTGTGGGAGAACAACTCCATTTGGCTCACTAACTTCACACACCATCAGGCTTCCAAGCAGCTCTCAAGGAAACTCAGTTTTCACACTCTATGCTTAGTGCCCTTTGAGTGCATTATCTAGGACTGAACCTGGTAGAGCATCCCACACAAACGAATGCTCCACATGCGGGTTTCACATGCCACCAACTCCACATTCACAGGCAACTTCAGCGCCACAGACGTTTGCAGATAGCCCTCAATGCAAAGGCTCTAGACGCAAATCTTGGTGTGAGAGCAAATTCAATCAAGGAAACACTGCATGTTGGTGAAGGGCATATTGAAGAAGAATCAGCCGAGTGGTTCTTGTGTTAGAACAACTCCATTTGGCTCACTAACTTCGCACACCATCAGGTTACCAAGCAGCTCTCAAGGAAACTCAGTTTTCACACTCTATGCTTAGTGCCTCTTGAGTGCCTAGGACTGAAATGAAGCTTGGTGAGCATCCCACACAAACGAATGCTCCACATGCGGGTTTCACATGCCACCAACTCCACATTCACAGGCAACTTCAGCGCCAAAACCACTTTCAGATAGCCCTCAATGCAAAGGCTCTAGACGCAAATATTGGTGTGAGAGCTAATTCAATCAAGGAAACACTGCATGTTGGTGAAGGGCATATTGAAGAAGAATCAGCCGAGTGGTTCTTGTGGGAGAACAACTCCATTTGGCTCACTAACTTCACACACCATCAGGCTTTTAAAGGGTTCTTTGGCTCACTAACTTCACACACCATCAGGCTTCCAAGCAGCTCTCAAGGATACTCAGTTTTCACACTCTATGCTTAGTGCCCTATGAGTGCATTATCTAGGAATGAACCTGGTAGAGCATCCCACACAAACGAATGCTCCACATGCGGGTTTCACATGCCACCAACTCCACATTCACAGGCAACTTCAGCGCCACAGCCCTTTTCAGATAGCCCTCAATGCAAAGGCTCTAGAAGCAAATATTGGTGTGAGAGTTAATTCAATCAAGGAAACACTGCATGTTGGTGAAGGGCATATTGAAGAAGAATCAGCCGAGTGGTTCTTGTGGGAGAACAACTCCATTTGTCTCACTAACTTCACACACCATCAGGCTTCCAAGCAGCTCTCAAGGAAACTCAGTTTTCACACTCTATGCTTAGTGCCCTTTGAGTGCATTATCTAGGAATGAACCTGGTAGAGCATCCCACACAAACGAATGCTCCACATGCGGGTTTCACATGCCACCAACTCCACATTCACAGGCAACTTCAGCGCCAAAGCCACTTTCAGATAGCCCTCAATGCAAAGGCTCTAGACGCAAATATTGGTGTGAGAGCTAATTCATCAAGGAAACACTGCATGTTGGTGAAGGGCATATTGAAGAAGAAGCAGCCGAGTGGTTCTTGTGGGAGAACAACTCCATTTGGCTCACTAACGTCACACACCATCAGGCTTCCAAGCAGCTCTCAAGGAAACTCAGTTTTCACACTCTATGCTTAGTGCCCTTTGAGTGCATTATCTAGGAATGAACCTGGTAGAGCATCCCACACAAACGAATGCTCCACATGCGGGTTTCACATGCCACCAACTCCACATTCACAGGCAACTTCAGCGCCACAGACGTTTGCAGATAGCCCTCAATGCAAAGGCTCTAGACGCAAATATTGGTGTGAGAGCTAATTCAATCAAGGAAACACTGCATGTTGGTGAAGGGCATATTGAAGAAGAATCAGCCGAGTGGTTCTTGTGGGAGAACAACTCCATTTGGCTCACTAACTTCACACACCATCAGGCTTCCAAGCAGCTCTCAGGGAAACTCAGTTTTCACACTCTATGCTTAGTGCCCTTTGAGTGCATTATCTAGGAATGAACGTGGTAGAGCATCCCACACAAACGAATGCTCCACATGCGGGTTTCACATGCCACCAACTCCACATTCACAGGCAACTTCAGCGCCACAGCCGTTTTCAGATAGCCCTCAATGCAAAGGCTCTAGACGAAAATCTTGGTGTGAGAGCTAATTCAATCAAGGAAACACTGCATGTTGGTGAAGGGCATATTGAAGAAGAATCAGCCGAGTGGTTCTTGTGGGAGAACAACTCCATTTGGCTCACTAACTTCACACACCATCAGGCTTCCAACCAGCTCTCAAGGAAACTCAGTTTTCACACTCTATGCTTAGTGCCTCTTGAGTGCCTAGGACTGAAATGAAGCTTGGTGAGCATCCCACACAAATGAATGCTCCACATGCGGGTTTCACATGCCACCAACTCCACATTCACAGGCAAATTCAGCGCCAAAACCACTTTCAGATAGCCCTCAATGCAAAATCTCTAGACGCAAATATTGGTGTGAGAGCTAATTCAATCAAGGAAACACTGCATGTTGGTGAAGGGCATATTGAAGAAGAATCAGCCGAGTGGTTCTTGTGGGAGAACAACTCCATTTGGCTCACTAACGTCACACACCATCAGGTTTCCAAACAGCTCTCAAGGCAACTCAGTTTTCAACTCTATGCTTAGTGCCACTTGAGTGCATTCTCTAGGAATGAACCTGGTAGAGCATCCCACACAAACGAATGCTCCACATGCGGGTTTCACATGCCACCAACTCCACATTCACAGGCAACTTCAGCGCCACAGCCGTTTTCAGATAGCCCTCAATGCAAAGGCTCTAGACGCAAATATTTGTGTGAGAGCTAATTCAATCAAGGAAACACTGCATGTTGGCGAAGGGCATATTGAAGAAGAATCAGCCAAGTGGTTCTTGTGGGAGAACAACTCCATTGGGCTCACTAACTTCGCACACCATCAGGCTTCCAAGCAGCTCTCAAGAAAACTCAGTTTTCACACTCTATGCTTAGTGCCCTTTGAGTGCATTATCTAGGAATGAACCTGGTAGAGCACCCCACACAAACGAATGCTCCACATGCGGGTTTCACATGCCACCAACTCCACATTCACAGGCAACTTCAGCGCCACAGACGTTTGCAGATAGCCCTCAATGCAAAGGCTCTAGACGCAAATATTGGTGTGAGAGCTAATTCAATCAAGGAAACACTGCATGTTGGTGAAGGGCATATTGAAGAAGAATCAGCCGAGTGGTTCTTGTGGGAGAACAACTCCATTTGGCTCACTAACTTCGCACACCATCAGGTTTCCAAGCAGCTCTCAAGGAAACTCAGTTTTCACACTCTACGCTTAGTGCCTCTTGAGTGCCTATGACTGAAATGAAGCTTGGTGAGCATCCCACACAAACGAATGCTCCACATGCGGGTTTCACATGCCACCAACTCCACATTCACAGGCAACTTCAGCGCCAAAACCACTTTCAGATAGCCCTCAATGCAAAGGCTCTAGACGCAAATATTGGTGTGAGAGCTAATTCAATCAAGGAAACACTGCATGTTGGTGAAGGGCATATTGAAGAAGAATCAGCCGAGTGGTTCTTGTGGGAGAACAACTCCATTTGGCTCACTAACTTCACACACCATCAGGCTTCCAAACAGCTCTCAAGGAAACTCAGTTTTCACACTCTATGCTTAGTGCCCTTTGAGTGCATTATCTAGGAATGAACCTGGTAGAGCATCCCACACAAACGAATGCTCCACATGCGGGTTTCACATGCCACCAACTCCACATTCACAGGCAACTTCAGCGCCACAGCCGTTTTCAGATAGCCCTCAATGCAAAGGCTCTAGACGCAAATATTGGTGTGAGAGCCAATTCAATCAAGGGAACACTGCATGTTGGTGAAGGGCATATTGAAGAAGAATCAGCCGAGTGGTTCTTGTGGGAGAACAACTCCATTTGGCTCACTAATTTCACACACCATCAGGCTTCCAAGCAGCTCTCAAGGAAACTCAGTTTTCACACTCTATGCTTAGTGCCCTTTGAGGGCCTAGGACTGAAATGAAGCTTGGTGAGCATCCCACACAAACGAATGCTCCACATGCGGGTTTCACATGCCACCAACTCCACATTCACAGGCAACTTCAGCGCCAAAACCACTTTCAGATAGCCCTCAATGCAAAGGCTCTAGACGCAAATATTGGTGTGAGAGCTAATTCAATCAAGGAAACACTGCATGTTGGTGAAGGGCATATTGAACAAGAATCAGCCGAGTGGTTCTTGTGGGAGAACAACTCCATTTGGCTCACTAATTTCACACACCATCAGGCTTCCAAGCAGCTCTCAAGGAAACTCAGTTTTCACACTCTATGCTTAGTGCCCTTTGAGTGCATTATCTAGGAATGAACCTGTAGAGCATCCCACACAAACGAATGCTCCACATGCGGGTTTCACATGCCACCAACTCCACATTCACAGGTAACTTCAGCGCCAAAACCACTTTCAGATAGCCCTCAATGCAAAGGCTCTAGACGCAAATCTTGGTGTGAGAGCTAATTCAATCAAGGAAACACTGCATGTTGGTGAAGGGCATATTGAAGAAGAATCAGCCGAGTGGTTCTTGTGGGAGAACAACTCCATTGGGCTCACTAACTTCACACACCATCAGGCTTCCAAGCAGCTCTCAAGGAAACTCAGTTTTCACACTCTATGCTTAGTGCCCTTTGAGTGCATTATCTAGGAATGAACCTGGTAGAGCATCCCACACAAACGAATGCTCCACATGCGGGTTTCACATGCCACCAACTCCACATTCACAGGCAACTTCAGCGCCAAAACCACTTTCAGATAGCCCTCAATGCAAAGGCTCTAGACGAAAATCTTGGTGTGAGAGCTAATTCAATCAAGGAAACACTGCATGTTGGTGAAGGGCATATTGAAGAAGAATCAGCCGAGTGGTTCTTGTGTTAGAACAACTCCATTTGGCTCACTAACTTCGCACACCATCAGGTTTCCAAGCAGCTCTCAAGGAAACTCAGTTTTCACACTCTATGCTTCGTGCCTCTTGAGTGCCTAGGACTGAAATGAAGCTTGGTGAGCATCCCACACAAACGAATGCTCCACATGCGGGTTTCACATGCCACCAACTCCACATTCACAGGCAACTTCAGCGCCAAAACCACTTTCAGATAGCCCTCAATGCAAAGGCTCTAGACGCAAATATTGGTGTGAGAGCTAATTCAATCAAGGAAACAATGTATGTTGGTGAAGGGCATATTGAAGAAGAATCAGCCGAGTGGTTCTTGTGGGAGAACAACTCCATTTGGCTCACTAACGTCACACACCATCAGGCTTCCAAGCAGCTCTCAAGGAAACTCAGTTTTCACACTCTATGCTTAGTGCCCCCTGAGGGCCTAGGACTGAAATGAAGCTTGGTGAGCATCCCACACAAACGAATGCTCCACATGCGGGTTTCACATGCCACCAACTCCACATTCACAGGCAACTTCAGCGCCACAGCCGTTTTCAGATAGCCCTCAATGCAAAGGCTCTAGACGCAAATATTGGTGTGAGAGCCAATTCAATCAAGGGAACACTGCATGTTGGTGAAGGGCATATTGAAGAAGAATCAGCCGAGTGGTTCTTGTGGGAGAACAACTCCATTTGGCTCACTAACTTCACACACCATCAGGTTTCGAAACAGCTCTCAAGGAAACTCAGTTTTCACACTCTATGCTTAGTGCCCTTTGAGGGCCTAGGACTGAAATGAAGCTTGGTGAGCATCCCACACAAACGAATGCTCCACATGCGGGTTTCACATGCCACCAACTCCACATTCACAGGCAACTTCAGCGCCACAGCCGTTTTCAGATAGCCCTCAATGCAAAGGCTCTAGACGCAAATATTGATGTGAGAGCTAATTCAATCAAGGAAACACTGCATGTTGGTGAAGGGCATATTGAAGAAGAATCAGCCGAGTGGTTCTTGTGGGAGAACAACTCCATTTGGCTCACTAACTTCACACACCATCAGGCTTCCAAGCAGCTCTCAAGGAAACTCAGTTTTCACACTCTATGCTTAGTGCCCTTTGAGTGCATTATCTAGGAATGAACCTGGTAGAGCATCCCACACAAACGAATGCTCCACATGCGGGTTTCACATGCCACCAACTCCACATTCACAGGCAACTTCAGCGCCAAAGCCACTTTCAGATAGCCCTCAATGCAAAGGCTCTAGACGCAAATATTGGTGTGAGAGCTAATTCAATCAAGGAAACACTGCATGTTGGTGAAGGGCATATTGAAGAAGAATCCGCCGAGTGGTTCTTGTGGGAGAACAACTCCATTTGGCTCACTAACTTCACACACCATCAGGTTTCCAAACAGCTCTCAAGGAAACTCAGGTTTCACACTCTATGCTTAGTGCCCTTTGAGTGCCGAGGACTGAAATGAATCTTGGTGAGCATCCCACACAAACGAATGCTCCACATACGGGTTTCACATGCCACCAACTCCACATTCACAGGCAACTTCAGCGCCAAAACCACTTTCAGATAGCCCTCAATGCAAAATCTCTAGACGCAAATATTGGTGTGAGAGCTAATTCAATCAAGGAAACACTGCATGTTGGTGAAGGGCATATTGAAGAAGAATCAGCCGAGTGGTTCTTGTGGGAGAACAACTTCATTTGGCTCACTAACTTCACACACCATCAGGCTTCCAAGCAGCTCTCAAGGAAACTCAGTTTTCACACTCTATACTTAGTGCCCTTTGAGTGCATTATCTAGGAATGAACCTGGTAGAGCATCCCACACAAACGAATGCTCCACATGCGGGTTTCACATGCCACCAACTCCACATTCACAGGCAACTTCAGCGCCACAGCCGTTTTCAGATAGCCCTCAATGCAAAGGCTCTAGACGCAAATATTGGTGTGAGAGCTAATTCAATCAAGGAAACACTGCATGTTGGTGAAGGGCATATTGAAGAAGAATCAGCCGAGTGGTTCTTGTGGGAGAACAACTCCATTTGGCTCACTAACTTCACACACCATCAGGCTTCCAAGCAGCTCTCAAGGAAACTCAGTTTTCACACTCTATGCTTAGTGCCCTTTGAGTGCATTATCTAGGAATGAACCTGGTAGAGCATCCCACACAAACGAATGTTCCACATGCGGGTTTCACATGCCACCAACTCCACATTCACAGGCAACTTCAGCGCCACATCCGTTTTCAGATAGCCCTCAATGCAAAGGCTCTAGACGCAAATATTGGTGTGAGAGCTAATTCAATCAAGGAAACAATGCATGTTGGTGAAGGGCATATTGAAGAAGAATCAGCCGAGTGGTTCTTGTGGGAGAACAACTCCATTTGGCTCACTAACTTCACACCATCAGGCTTCCAAACAGCTCTCAAGGAAACTCAGTTTTCACACTCTATGCTTAGTGCCCTTTGAGTGCATTATCTAGGAATGAACCTGGTACAGCATCCCACACAAACGAATGCTCCACATGCGGGTTTCACATGCCACCAACTCCACATTCACAGGCAACTTCAGCGCCACATCCGTTTTCAGATAGCCCTCAATGCAAAGGCTCTAGACGCAAATATTGGTGTGAGAGCTAATTCAATCAAGGAAACAATGCATGTTGGTGAAGGGCATATTGAAGAAGAATCAGCCGAGTGGTTCTTGTGGGAGAACAACTCCATTTGGCTCACTACGTCACACACCATCAGGCTTCCAAACAGCTCTCAAGGAAACTCAGTTTTCACACTCTATGCTTAGTGCCCTTTGAGTGCCGAGGACTGAAATGAATCTTGGTGAGCATCCCACACAAACGAATGCTCCACATGCGGGTTTCACATGCCACCAACTCCACATTCACAGGTAACTTCAGCGCCAAAACCACTTTCAGATAGCCCTCAATGCAAAGGCTCTAGACGCAAATATTGGTGTGAGAGCTAATTCAATCAAGGAAACACTGCATGTTGGTGAAGGACATATTGAAGAAGAATCAGCCGAGTGGTTCTTGTGGGAGAACAACTCCATTTGGCTCACTAAATTCACACACCATCAGGCTTACTAGCAGCTCTCAAGGAAACTCAGTTTTCACACTCTATGCTTAGTGCCCTTTGAGTGCATTATCTAGGAATGATCCTAGTTGAGCATCCCACACAAACGAATGCTCCACATGCGGGTTTCACATGCCACCAACTCCACATTCACAGGCAACTTCAGCGCCACAGACGTTTGCAGATAGCCCTCAATGCAAAGGCTCTAGACGCAAATATTGGTGTGAGAGCTAATTCAATCAAGGGAACACTGCATGTTGGTGAAGGGCATATTGAAGAAGAATCAGCCGAGTGGTTCTTGTGGGAGAACAACTCCATTTGGCTCAGTAACGTCACACACCATCAGGCTTCCAAGCAGCTCTCAAGGAAACTCAGTTTTCACACTCTATGCTTAGTGCCCTTTGAGTGCATTATCTAGGAATGAACCTGGTAGAGCATCCCACACAAACGAATGCTCCACATGCGGGTTTCACATGCCACCAACTCCACATTCACAGGTAACTTCAGCGCCAAAACCACTTTCAGATAGCCCTCAATGCAAAGGCTCTAGACGCAAATATTGGTGTGAGAGCTAATTCAATCAAGGAAACACTGCATGTTGGTGAAGGGCATATTGAACAAGAATCAGCCGAGTGGTTCTTGTGGGAGAACAACTCCATTTGGCTCACTAACTTCACACACCATCAGGCTTCCAAGCAGCTCTCAAGGAAACTCACTTTTCACACTCTATGCTTAGTGCCCTTTGAGTGCATTATCTAGGAATGAACCTGCTACAGCATCCCACACAAACGAATGCTCCACATGCGGGTTTCACATGCCACCAACTCCACATTCACAGGCAACTTCAGCGCCAAAACCACTTTCAGATAGCCCTCAATGCAAAGGCTCTAGACGCAAATATTGGTGTGAGAGCTAATTCAATCAAGGAAACACTGCATGTTGGTGAAGGGCATATTGAAGAAGAATCAGCCGAGTGGTTCTTGTGGGAGAACAACTCCATTTGGCTCACTAACTTCACACACCATCAGGCTTCCAAGCAGCTCTCAAGGAAACTCAGTTTTCACACTCTATGCTTAGTGCCCTTTGAGTGCATTATCTAGGAATGAACCTGGTAGAGCATCCCACACAAACGAATGCTCCACATGCGGGTTTCACATGCCACCAACTCCACATTCACAGGCAACTTCAGCGCCACATCCGTTTTCAGATAGCCCTCAATGCAAAGGCTCTAGACGCAAATATTGGTGTGAGAGCTAATTCAATCAAGGAAACAATGCATGTTGGTGAAGGGCATATTGAAGAAGAATCAGCCGAGTGGTTCTTGTGGGAGAACAACTCCATTTGGCTCACTAACTTCACACACCATCAGGCTTCCAAACAGCTCTCAAGGAAACTCAGTTTTCACACTCTATGCTTAGTGCCCTTTGAGTGCATTATCTAGGAATGAACCTGGTAGAGCATCCCACACAAACGAATGCTCCACATGCGGGTTTCACATGCCACCAACTCCACATTCACAGGCAACTTCAGCGCCACATCCGTTTTCAGATAGCCCTCAATGCAAAGGCTCTAGACGCAAATATTGGTGTGAGAGCTAATTCAATCAAGGAAACAATGCATGTTGGTGAAGGGCATATTGAAGAAGAATCAGCCGAGTGGTTCTTGTGGGAGAACAACTCCATTTGGCTCACTAACTTCACACCATCAGGCTTCCAAACAGCTCTCAAGGAAACTCAGTTTTCACACTCTATGCTTAGTGCCCTTTGAGTGCCGAGGACTGAAATGAATCTTGGTGAGCATCCCACACAAACGAATGCTCCACATGCGGGTTTCACATGCCACCAACTCCACATTCACAGGTAACTTCAGCGCCAAAACCACTTTCAGATAGCCCTCAATGCAAAGGCTCTAGACGCAAATATTGGTGTGAGAGCTAATTCAATCAAGGAAGCACTGCATGTTGGTGAAGGGCATATTGAAGAAGAATCAGCCGAGTGGTTCTTGTGGGAGAACAACTCCATTTGGCTCACTAACTTCACACACCATCAGGCTTACTAGCAGCTCTCAAGGAAACTCAGTTTTCACACTCTATGCTTAGTGCCCTTTGAGTGCATTATCTAGGAATGATCCTAGTTGAGCATCCCACACAAACGAATGCTCCACATGCGGGTTTCACATGCCACCAACTCCACATTCACAGGCAACTTCAGCGCCACAGACGTTTGCAGATAGCCCTCAATGCAAAGGCTCTAGAAGCAAATATTGGTGTGAGAGCTAATTCAATCAAGGAAACACTGCATGTTGGTGAAGGGCATATTGAAGAAGAATCAGCCGAGTGGTTCTTGTGGGAGAACAATCCATTTGGCTCACTAACGTCACACACCATCAGGCTTCCAAGCAGCTCTCAAGGAAACTCAGTTTTCACACTCTATGCTTAGTGCCCTATGAGTGCATTATCTAGGAATAAACCTGGTAGAGCATCCCACACAAACGAATGCTCCACATGCGGGTTTCACATGCCACCAACTCCACATTCACAGCCAACTTCAGCGCCAAAACTACTTTCAGATAGCCCTCAATGCAAAGGCTCTAGACGCAAATATTGGTGTGAGAGCTAATTCAATCAAGGAAACACTGCATGTTGGTGAAGGGCATATTGAAGAAGAATCAGCCGAGTGGTTCTTGTGGGAGAACAACTCCATTTGGCTCACTAACGTCACACACCATCAGGCTTCCAAGCAGCTCTCAAGGAAACTCAGTTTTCACACTCTATGCTTAGTGCCCTTTGAGGGCATTATCTAGGAATGAACCTGGTAGAGCATCCCACACAAACGAATGCTCCACATGCGGGTTTCACATGCCACCAACTCCACATTCACAGGCAACTTCAGTGCCACAGCCGTTTTCAGATAGCCCTCAATGCAAAGGCTCTAGACGAAAATATTGGTGTGAGAGCTAATTCAATCAAGGAATCACTGCATGTTGGTGAAGGGCATATTGAAGAAGAATCAGCCGAGTGGTTCTTGTGGGAGAACAACTCCATTTGGCTCACTAACTTCACACACCATCAGGCTTCCAAGCAGCTCTCAAGGAAACTCAGTTTTCACACTCTATGCTTAGTGCCCTTTGAGTGCCTAGGACTGAAATGAAGCTTGGTGAGCATCCCACACAAACGAATGCTCCACATGCGGGTTTCACATGCCACCAACTCCACATTCACAGGCAACTTCAGCGTCACAGCCGTTTGCAGATAGCCCTCAATGCAAAGGCTCTAGACGCAAATATTGGTGTGAGAGCTAATTCAATCAAGGAAACACTGCATGTTTTTGAAGGGCATATTGAAGAAGAATCAGCCGAGTGGTTCTTGTGGGAGAACAACTCCATTTGGCTCACTAACGTCACACATCATCAGGCTTCCAAACAGCTCTCAAGGAAACTCTGTTTCACACTCAATGCTTAGGGCCTTTGAGTGCCTAGGACTGAAATGAAGCTTGATATAGGATCCCACACAAACGAATGCTCCACATGCGGGTTTCACATGCCACCAACTCCACATTAACAGGCAACTTCAGCGCCAAAAACACTTTCAGTTAGCCCTCAATGCAAAGGCTCTAGACGCAAATATTGGTGTGAGAGCTAATTCAATCAAGGAAACACTACATGTTGGTGAAGGGCATATTGAAGAAGAATCAGCCGAGTGGTTCTTGTGGGAGAACAACTCCATTTGGCTCACTAACTTCACACACCATCAGGCTTCCAAGCAGCTCTCAAGGAGACTCAGTTTTCACACTTTATGCTTAGTGCCCTTTGAGGGCATTATCTAGGAATGAACCTGGTAGAGCATCCCACACAAACGAATGCTCCACATGCGGGTTTCACATGCCACCAATTCCACATTCACAGGCAACTTCAGCGTCAAAACCACTTTCAGATAGCCCTTAATGCAAAGGCTCTAGAAGCAAATATTGGTGTGAGAGCTAATTGAATCAAGAAAACACTGCATGTTGGTGAAGGGCATATTGAAGAAGAATCAGCGGAGTGGTTCTTGTGGGAAAACAATTACATTTGGCTCACTAACTTCACACACCATCAGGCTTCCAAGCAGCTCTCAAGGAAACTCAGTTTTCACACTCTATGCTTAGTGCCCCTTGAGTGCATTATCTAGGAATGAACCTGGTAGAGCATCCCACACAAACGAATGCTCCACATGCGGGTTTCACATGCCATCAACTCCACATTCACAGGCAACTTCAGCAAAAAAACCACTTTCAGATAGCCCTCAATGCAAAGGCTCTAGACGCAAATATTGGTGTGAGAGCTAATTCAATCAAGGAAACACTGCATGTTGGGGAAGGGCATATTGAAGAAGAATCAGCCGAGTGGTTCTTGTGGGAGAACAACTCCATTTGGCTCACTAACTTCACACACCATCAGGCTTCCAAGCAGCTCTCAAGGAAACACAGTTTTCACACTCTATGCTTAGTGCCCTTTGAGTGCATTATCTAGGAATGAACCTGGTAGAGCATCCCACACAAACGAATGCTCCACATGCGGGTTTCACATGCCACCAACTCCACATTCACAGGCAACTTCAGCGCCAAAACCGTTTTCAGATAGCCCTCAATGCAAAGGCTCTAGAAGCAAATATTGGTGTGAGAGCTAATTCAATCAAGGAAACACTGCATGTTGGTGAAGGGCATATTGAAGAAGAATCAGCCGAGTGGTTCTTGTGGGAGAACAATCCATTTGGCTCACTAACGTCACACACCATCAGGCTTCCAAGCAGCTCTCAAGGAAACTCAGTTTTCAAACTCTATGCTTAGTGCCCTATGAGTGCATTATCTAGGAATAAACCTGGTAGAGCATCCCACACAAACGAATGCTCCACATGCGGGTTTCACATGCCACCAACTCCACATTCACAGCCAACTTCAGCGCCAAAACTACTTTCAGATAGCCCTCAATGCAAAGGCTCTAGACGCAAATATTGGTGTGAGAGCTAATTCAATCAAGGAAACACTGCATGTTGGTGAAGGGCATATTGAAGAAGAATCAGCCGAGTGGTTCTTGTGGGAGAACAACTCCATTTGGCTCACTAACGTCACACACCATCAGGCTTCCAAGCAGCTCTCAAGGAAACTCAGTTTTCACACTCTATGCTTAGTGCCCTTTGAGTGCATTATCTAGGAATGAACCTGGTAGGGCATCCCACACAAACGAATGCTCCACATGCGGGTTTCACATGCCACCAACTCCACATTCACAGGCAACTTCAGTGCCACAGCCGTTTTCAGATAGCCCTCAATGCAAAGGCTCTAGACGCAAATATTGGTGTGAGAGCTAATTCAATCAAGGAAACACTGCATGTTGGTGAAGGGCATATTGAAGAAGAATCAGCCGAGTGGTTCTTGTGGGAGAACAACTCCATTTGGCTCACTAACTTCACACACCATCAGGCTTCCAAGCAGCTCTCAAGGAAACTCAGTTTTCACACTCTATGCTTAGTGCCCTTTGAGTGCCTAGGACTGAAATGAAGCTTGGTGAGCATCCCACACAAACGAATGCTCCACATGTGGGTTTCACATGCCACCAACTCCACATTCACAGGCAACTTCAGCGCCACAGCCGTTTGCAGATAGCCCTCAATGCAAACGCTCTAGACGCAAATATTGGTGTGAGAGCTAATTCAATCAAGGAAACACTGCATGTTGGTGAAGGGCATATTGAAGAAGAATCAGCCGAGTGGTTCTTGTGGGAGAACAACTCCATTTGGCTAACTAACGTCACACACCATCAGGCTTCCAAGCAGCTCTCAAGGAAACTCAGTTTTCACACTCTATGCTTAGTGCCCTTTGAGTGCCTAGGAGTGAAATGAAGCTTGGTGAGCATCCCACACAAACGAATGCTCCACATGCGGGTTTCACATGCCACCAACTCCACATTCACAGGCAACTTCAGCGCTACAGCCGTTTTCAGATAGCCCTCAATGCAAAGGTTCTAGACGCAAATATTGGTGTGAGAGCTAATTCAATCAAGGAAACACTGCATGTTTTTGAAGGGCATATTGAAGAAGAATCAGCCGAGTGGTTCTTGTGGGAGAACAACTCCATTTGGCTCACTAACGTCACACATCATCAGGCTTCCAAACAGCTCTCAAGGAAACTCTGTTTCACACTCAATGCTTAGGGCCTTTGAGTGCCTAGGACTGAAATGAAGCTTGATATAGGATCCCACACAAACGAATGCTCCACATGCGGGTTTCACATGCCACCAACTCCACATTCACAGGCAACTTCAGCGCCAAAAACACTTTCAGTTAGCCCTCAATGCAAAGGCTCTAGACGCAAATATTGGTGTGAGAGCTAATTCAATCAAGGAAACACTACATGTTGGTGAAGGGCATATTGAAGAAGAATCAGCCGAGTGGTTCTTGTGGGAGAACAACTCCATTTGGCTCACTAACTTCACACACCATCAGGCTTCCAAGCAGCTCTCAAGGAGACTCAGTTTTCACACTCTATGCTTAGTGCCCTTTGAGGGCATTATCTAGGAATGAACCTGGTAGAGCATCCCACACAAACGAATGCTCCACATGCGGGTTTCACATGCCACCAATTCCACATTCACAGGCAACTTCAGCGTCAAAACCACTTTCAGATAGCCCTTAATGCAAAGGCTCTAGAAGCAAATATTGGTGTGAGAGCTAATTGAATCAAGAAAACACTGCATGTTGGTGAAGGGCATATTGAAGAAGAATCAGCGGAGTGGTTCTTCTGGGAAAACAATTACATTTGGCTCACTAACTTCACACACCATCAGGCTTCCAAGCAGCTCTCAAGGAAACTCAGTTTTCACACTCTATGCTTAGTGCCCCTTGAGTGCATTATCTAGGAATGAACTTGGTAGAGCATCCCACACAAACGAATGCTCCACATGCGGGTTTCACATGCCATCAACTCCACATTCACAGGCAACTTCAGCAAAAAAACCACTTTCAGATAGCCCTCAATGCAAAGGCTCTAGACGCAAATATTGGTGTGAGAGCTAATTCAATCAAGGAAACACTGCATGTTGGGGAAGGGCATATTGAAGAAGAATCAGCCGAGTGGTTCTTGTGGGAGAACAACTCCATTTGGCTCACTAACTTCACACACCATCAGGCTTCCAAGCAGCTCTCAAGGAAACTCAGTTTTCACACTCAATGCTTAGTGCCCTTTGAGTGCATTATCTAGGAATGAACCTGGTAGAGCATCCCACACAAACGAATGCTCCACATGCGGGTTTCACATGCCACCAACTCCACATTCACAGGCAACTTCAGCGCCAAAACCGTTTTCAGATAGCCCTCAATGCAAAGGCTCTAGAAGCAAATATTGGTGTGAGAGCTAATTCAATCAAGGAAACACTGCATGTTGGTGAAGGGCATATTGAAGAAGAATCAGCCGAGTGGTTCTTGTGGGAGAACAATCCATTTGGCTCACTAACGTCACACACCATCAGGCTTCCAAGCAGCTCTCAAGGAAACTCAATTTTCACACTCTATGCTTAGTGCCCTATGAGTGCATTATCTAGGAATAAACCTGGTAGAGCATCCCACAGAAACGAATGCTCCACATGCGGGTTTCACATGCCACCAACTCCACATTCACAGCCAACTTCAGCGCCAAAACTACTTTCAGATAGCCCTCAATGCAAAGGCTCTAGACGCAAATATTGGTGTGAGAGCTAATTCAATCAAGGAAACACTGCATGTTGGTGAAGGGCATATTGAAGAAGAATCAGCCGAGTGGTTCTTGTGGGAGAACAACTCCATTTGGCTCACTAACGTCACACACCATCAGGCTTCCAAGCAGCTCTCAAGGAAACTCAGTTTTCACACTCTATGCTTAGTGCCCTTTGAGTGCATTATCTAGGAATGAACCTGGTAGAGCATCCCACACAAACGAATGCTCCACATGCGGGTTTCACATGCCACCAACTCCACATTCACAGGCAAATTCAGCGCCACAGCCGTTTTCAGATAGCCCTCAATGCAAAGGCTCTAGACGCAAATATTGGTGTGAGACCTAATTCAATCAAGGAAACACTGCATGTTGGTGAAGGGCATATTGAAGAAGAATCAGCCGAGTGGTTCTTGTGGGAGAACAACTCCATTTGGCTCACTAACTTCACACACCATCAGGCTTCCAAGCAGCTCTCAAGGAAACTCAGTTTTCACACTCTATGCTTAGTGACCTTTGAGTGCCTAGGACTGAAATGAAGCTTGGTGAGCATCCCACACAAACGAATGCTCCACATGCGGGTTTCACATGCCACCAACTCCACATTCACAGGCAACTTCAGCGTCACAGCCGTTTGCAGATAGCCCTCAATGCAAACGCTCTAGACGCAAATATTGGTGTGAGAGCTAATTCAATCAAGGAAACACTGCATGTTGGTGAAGGGCATATTGAACAAGAATCAGCCGAGTGGTTCTTGTGGGAGAACAACTCCATTTGGCTAACTAACGTCACACACCATCAGGCTTCCAAGCAGCTCTCAAGGAAACTCAGTTTTCACACTCTATGCTTAGTGCCCTTTGAGTGCCTAGGAGTGAAATGAAGCTTGGTGAGCATCCCACACAAACGAATGCTCCACATGCGGGTTTCACATGCCACCAACTCCACATTCACAGGCAACTTCAGCGCTACAGCCGTTTTCAGATAGCCCTCAATGCAAAGGTTCTAGACGCAAATATTGCTGTGAGAGCTAATTCAATCAAGGAAACACTGCATGTTTTTGAAGGGCATATTGAAGAAGAATCAGCCGAGTGGTTCTTGTGGGAGAACAACTCCATTTGGCTCACTAACGTCACACACCATCAGGCTTCCTAGCAGCTCTCAAGGAAACTCAGTTTTCACACTCTATGCTTAGTGCCCTTTGAGTGCATTATCTAGGAATGAACCTGGTAGAGCATCCCACACAAACGAATGCTCCACATGCGGGTTTCACATGCCACCAACTCCGCATTCACAGGCAACTTCAGCGCCAAAAACACTTTCAGATAGCCCTCAATGCAAAGGCTCTAGACGCAAATATTGGTGTGAGAGCTAATTCAATCAAGGAAACACTACATGTTGGTGAAGGGTATATTGAAGAAGAATCAGCCGAGTGGTTCTTGTGGGAGAACAACTCCATTTGGCTCACTAACTTCACACACCATCAGGCTTCGAAACAGTTCTCAAAGAAACTCAGTTTTCACAATCTATGCTTAGTGCCCTATGAGTGCATTATCTAGGAATGAACCTGGTAGAGCATCCCACACAAACGAATGCTCCACATGCGGGTTTCACATGCCACCAACTCCACATTCACAAGCAACTTCAGCGCCACAGCCATTTTCAGATAGCCCTCAATGCAAAGGCTCTAGACGCAAATATTGGTGTGAGAGTTAATTCAATCAAGGAAACACTGCATGTTGGTGAAGGGCATATTGAAGAAGAATCAGCCGAGTGGTTCTTGTGGGAGAACAACTCCATTTGGCTCACTAACTTCACAAACCATCAGGCTTCCAAGCAGCTCTCAAGGAAACTCAGTTTTCACACTCTATGCTTAGTGCCCTTTGAGTGCCTAGGACTGAAATGAAGCTTGGTGAGCATCCCACAGAAACGAATGCTCCACATGCGGGTTTCACATGCCACCAACTCCACATTCACAGGCAACTTCAGGGCCACAGCCGTTTTTAGCTAGCCCTCAATGCAAAGGCTCTAGACGCAAATATTGGTGTGAGAGCTAATTCAATCAAGGAAACACTGCATGTTGGTGAAGGGCATATTGAAGAAGAATCAGCCGAGTGGTTCTTGTGGGAGAACAACTCCATTTGGCTCACTAACGTCACACACCATCAGGCTTCCAAGCAGCTCTCAAGGAAACTCAGTTTTCACACTCTATGCTTAGTGCCCTTTGAGTGCATTATCTAGGAATGAACCTGGTAGAGCATCCCACACAAACGAATGCTCCACATGCGGGTTTCACATGCCACCAACTCCGCATTCACAGGCAACTTCAGCGCCAAAAACACTTTCAGATAGCCCTCAATGCAAAGGCTCTAGACGCAAATATTGGTGTGAGAGCTAATTCAATCAAGGAAACACTACATGTTGGTGAAGGGTATATTGAAGAAGAATCAGCCGAGTGGTTCTTGTGGGAGAACAACTCCATTTGGCTCACTAACTTCACACACCATCAGGCTTCGAAACAGTTCTCAAAGAAACTCAGTTTTCACAATCTATGCTTAGTGCCCTATGAGTGCATTATCTAGGAATGAACCTGGTAGAGCATCCCACACAAACGAATGCTCCACATGCGGGTTTCACATGCCACCAACTCCACATTCACAAGCAACTTCAGCGCCACAGCCATTTTCAGATAGCCCTCAATGCAAAGGCTCTAGACGCAAATATTGGTGTGAGAGTTAATTCAATCAAGGAAACACTGCATGTTGGTGAAGGGCATATTGAAGAAGAATCAGCCGAGTGGTTCTTGTGGGAGAACAACTCCATTTGGCTCACTAACTTCACAAACCATCAGGCTTCCAAGCAGCTCTCAAGGAAACTCAGTTTTCACACTCTATGCTTAGTGCCCTTTGAGTGCCTAGGACTGAAATGAAGCTTGGTGAGCATCCCACAGAAACGAATGCTCCACATGCGGGTTTCACATGCCACCAACTCCACATTCACAGGCAACTTCAGGGCCACAGCCGTTTTTAGCTAGCCCTCAATGCAAAGGCTCTAGACGCAAATATTGGTGTGAGAGCTAATTCAATCAAGGAAACACTGCATGTTGGTGAAGGGCATATTGAAGAAGAATCAGCCGAGTGGTTCTTGTGGGAGAACAACTCCATTTGGCTCACTAACGTCACACACCATCAGGCTTCCAAGCAGCTCTCAAGGAAACTCAGTTTTCACACTCTATGCTTAGTGCCCTTTGAGTGCATTATCTAGGAATGAACCTGGTAGAGCATCCCACACAAACGAATGCTCCACATGCGGGTTTCACATGCCACCAACTCCACATTCACAGGCAACTTCAGCGCCACAGCCGGTTTCAGATAGCCCTCACTGCAAAGGCTCTAGATGCAAATATTGGTGTGAGAGCTAATTCAATCAAGGAAACACTGCATGTTGGTGAAGGGCATATTGAAGAAGAATCAGCCGAGTGGTTCTTGTGGGAGAACAACTCCATTTGGCTCACTAACTTCACACACCATCAGGCTTCCAAGCAGCTCTCAAGGAAACTCAGTTTTCACACTCTATGCTTAGTGCTCTTTGAGTGCATTATCTAGGAATGAACCTGGTAGAGCATCCCACACAAACGAATGCTCCACATGCGGGTTTCACATGCCACCAACTCCGCATTCACAGGCAACTTCAGCGCCACAGCCGTTTTCAGATAGCCCTCAATGCAAAGGCTCTAGACGCAAATATTGGTGTGAGAGCTAATTCAATCAAGGAAACACTGCATGTTGGTGAAGGGCATATTGAAGAAGAATCAGCTGAGTGGTTCTTGTGAGAGAACAACTCCATTTGGCTCACTAACGTCACACACCATCAGGTTTCCAAACAGCTCTCAAGGCAACTCAGTTTTCACACTCTATGCTTAGTGTCCCTTGAGCGCATTATCTAGGAATGAACCTGGTAGAGCATCCCACACAAACGAATGCTCCACATGCGGGTTTCACATGCCACCAACTCCACATTCACAGGCAACTTCAGCGCCACAGCCGTTTTCAGATAGCCCTCAATGCAAAGGCTCTAGACGCAAATATTGGTGTGAGAGCTAATTCAATCAAGGAAACACTGCATGTGGGTGAAGGGCATATTGAAGAAGGATCAGCCGAGTGGTTCTTGTGGGAGAACAACTCCATTTGGCTCACTAACGTCACACACCATCAGGCTTCCAAACAGCTCTCGAGGAAACTCAGTTTTCACACTCTATGCTTAGTGCCCTTTGAGTGCAATATCTAGGAATGAACCTGGTAGAGCATCCCACACAAACGAATGCTCCACATGCGGGTTTCACATGCCACCAACTCCACATTCACAGGCAACTTCAGCGCCACAGCCGGTTGCAGATAGCCCTCAATGCAAAGGCTCTAGACCCAAATATTGGTGTGAGAGCTAATTCAATCAAGGAAACACTGCATGTTGGTGAAGGGCATATTGAAGAAGAATCAGCCGAGTGGTTCTTGTGGGAGAACAACTCCATTTGGCTCACTAACTTCACACATCATCAGGCTTCCAAACAGCTCTCAAGGAAACTCTGTTTCACACTCAATGCTTAGGGCCTTTGAGTGCCTAGGACTGAAATGAAGCTTGATATAGGATCCCACACAAACGAATGCTCCACATGCGGGTTTCACATGCCACCAACTCCACATTCACAGGCAATTTCAGCGCCACAGCCGTTTTCAGATAGCCCTCAATGCAAAGGCTCTAGACGCAAATATTGGTGTGAGAGCTAATTCAATCAAGGAAACACTACATGTTGGTGAAGGGCATATTGAAGAAGAATCAGCCGAGTGGTTCTTGTGGGAGAACAACTCCATTTGGCTCACTAATTTCACACACCATCAGGCTTCCAAGCAGCTCTCAAGGAATCTGTTTTCACACTCTATGCTTAGTGCCCTTTGAGTGCATTATCTAGGAATGAACCTGGTAGAGCATCCCACACAAACGAATGCTCCACATGCGGGTTTCACATGCCACCAACTCCACATTCAGAGGCAATTTCAACGCCAAAAACACTTTCAGATAGCCCTCACTGCAAAGGCTCTAGACGCAAATATTGGTGTGAGAGCTAATTCAATCAAGGAAACACTACATGTTGGTGAAGGGCATATTGAAGAAGAATCAGCAGAGTGGTTCTTGTGGGAGAACAACTCCATTTGGCTCACTAACGTCACACACCATCAGGTTTCCAAACAGCTCTCAAGGAAACTCAGTTTTCACAATCTATGCTTAGTGCCCTTTGAGTGCCTAGGATTGAAATGAACCTGGTAGAGCATCCCACACAAACGAATGCTCCACATGCGGGTTTCACATGCCACCAACTCCACATTCACAGGCAACTTCAGCGTCACAGACGTTTGCAGATAGCCCTCAATGCAAAGGCTCTAGACGCAAATATTTATGTGAGAGCTAATTCAATCAAGGAAACACTGCATGTTAGTGAAGGGCATATTGAAGAAGAATCAGCCGAGTGGTTCTTGTGGGAGAACAACTCCATTTAGCTCACTAACTTCACACACCATCAGGTTTCCAAACAGCTCTCAAGGCAACTCAGTTTTCACACTCTATGCTTAGGGCCCCTTGAGTGCATTATCTTGGAATGAACCTGGTAGAGCATCCTACACAAACAAATGATCCACATGCGGGTTTCACATGCCACCAACTCCACATTCACAGATAATTTCAGCGCCAAACCCACTTTCAGATAGCCCTCAATGCAAAGGCTCTAGACGCAAATATTGGTGTGAGAGCTAATTCAATCAAGGAAACACTGCATGTTGGTGAAGGGCATATTGAAGAAGAATCAGCCGAGTGGTTCTTGTGGGAGAACAACTCATTTTGGCTCACTAACGTCACACACCATCAGGCTTCCAAACAGCTCTCAAGCAAACTCAGTTTTCACACTCTATGCTTAGTGCCCTTTGAGTGCATTATCTAGGAATGAACCTGGTAGAGCATCCCACACAAACGAATGCTCCACATACGGGTTTCACATGCCACCAACTCCACATTCACAGGCAACTTCAGCGCCAAAAACACTATCAGATAGCCCTCAATGCAAAGGCTCTAGACGCAAATATTGGTGTGAGAGCTAATTCAATCAAGGAAACACTGCATGTTGGTGAAGGGCATATTGAAGAAGAATCAGCCGAGTGGTTTGTGTGGGAGAACAACTCCATTTGGCTCACTAACGTCACACACCATCAGGCTTCCAAACAGCTCTCAAGGAAACTCTGTTTCACACTCAATGCTTAGGGCCTTTGAGTGCCTAGGACTGAAATGAAGCTTGGAGAGCATCCCACACAAACGAATGCTCCACATGCGGGTTTCACATGCCACCAACTCCACATTCACAGGCAACTTCAGCGCCACAGCCGTTTTCAGATAGCCCTCAATGCAAAGTCTCTAGGTGCAAATATTGGTGTGAGAGCTAATTCAATCAAGGAAACACTGCATGTTGGTGAAGGGCATATTGAAGAAGAATCAGCCGAGTGGTTCTTGTGGGAGAACAACTCCATTTGGCTCACTAACGTCACACACCATCAGGCTTCCAAACAGCTCTCAAGGAAACTCTGTTTCACACTCTATGCTTAGTGCCCTTTGAGTGCATTATCTAGGAATGAACCTGGTAGAGCATCCCACACAAACGAATGCTCCACATGCGGGTTTCCCATGCCACCAACTCTACATTCACAGATAATCTCAGCGCCAAACCACTTTCAGATAGCCCTCAATGCAAAGGCTCTAGACGCAAATATTGGTGTGAGAGCTAATTCAATCAAGGAAACACTGCATGTTGGTGAAGGGCATATTGAAGAAGAATCAGCCGAGTGGTTCTTGTGGGAGAACAACTCCATTTGGCTCACTAACTTCACACACCATCAGGCTTCCAAGCAGCTCTCAAGGAAACTCAGTTTTCACACTCTATGCTTAGTGCTCTTTGAGTGCATTATCTAGGAATGAACCTGGTAGAGCATCCCACACAAACGAATGCTCCACATGCGGGTTTCACATGCCACCAACTCCGCATTCACAGGCAACTTCAGCGCCACAGCCGTTTTCAGATAGCCCTCAATGCAAAGGCTCTAGACGCAAATATTGGTGTGAGAGCTAATTCAATCAAGGAAACACTGCATGTTGGTGAAGGGCATATTGAAGAAGAATCAGCTGAGTGGTTCTTGTGAGAGAACAACTCCATTTGGCTCACTAACGTCACACACCATCAGGTTTCCAAACAGCTCTCAAGGCAACTCAGTTTTCACACTCTATGCTTAGTGTCCCTTGAGTGCATTATCTAGGAATGAACCTGGTAGAGCATCCCACACAAACGAATGCTCCACATGCGGGTTTCACATGCCACCAACTCCACATTCACAGGCAACTTCAGCGCCACAGCCGTTTTCAGATAGCCCTCAATGCAAAGGCTCTAGACGCAAATATTGGTGTGAGAGCTAATTCAATCAAGGAAACACTGCATGTTGGTGAAGGGCATATTGAAGAAGGATCAGCCGAGTGGTTCTTGTGGGAGAACAACTCCATTTGGCTCACTAACGTCACACACCATCAGGCTTCCAAACAGCTCTCGAGGAAACTCAGTTTTCACACTCTATGCTTAGTGCCCTTTGAGTGCAATATCTAGGAATGAACCTGGTAGAGCATCCCACACAAACGAATGCTCCACATGCGGGTTTCACATGCCACCAACTCCACATTCACAGGCAACTTCAGCGCCACAGCCGGTTGCAGATAGCCCTCAATGCAAAGGCTCTAGACCCAAATATTGGTGTGAGAGCTAATTCAATCAAGGAAACACTGCATGTTGGTGAAGGGCATATTGAAGAAGAATCAGCCGAGTGGTTCTTGTGGGAGAACAACTCCATTTGGCTCACTAACGTCACACATCATCAGGCTTCCAAACAGCTCTCAAGGAAACTCTGTTTCACACTCAATGCTTAGGGCCTTTGAGTGCCTAGGACTGAAATGAAGCTTGATATAGGATCCCACACAAACGAATGCTCCACATGCGGGTTTCACATGCCACCAACTCCACATTCACAGGCAATTTCAGCGCCACAGCCGTTTTCAGATAGCCCTCAATGCAAAGGCTCTAGACGCAAATATTGGTGTGAGAGCTAATTCAATCAAGGAAACACTACATGTTGGTGAAGGGCATATTGAAGAAGAATCAGCCGAGTGGTTCTTGTGGGAGAACAACTCCATTTGGCTCACTAATTTCACACACCATCAGGCTTCCAAGCAGCTCTCAAGGAATCTGTTTTCACACTCTATGCTTAGTGCCCTTTGAGTGCATTATCTAGGAATGAACCTGGTAGAGCATCCCACACAAACGAATGCTCCACATGCGGGTTTCACATGCCACCAACTCCACATTCAGAGGCAATTTCAACGCCAAAAACACTTTCAGATAGCCCTCAATGCAAAGGCTCTAGACGCAAATATTGGTGTGAGAGCTAATTCAATCAAGGAAACACTACATGTTGGTGAAGGGCATATTGAAGAAGAATCAGCAGAGTGGTTCTTGTGGGAGAACAACTCCATTTGGCTCACTAACGTCACACACCATCAGGTTTCCAAACAGCTCTCAAGGAAACTCAGTTTTCACAATCTATGCTTAGTGCCCTTTGAGTGCCTAGGATTGAAATGAACCTGGTAGAGCATCCCACACAAACGAATGCTCCACATGCGGGTTTCACATGCCACCAACTCCACATTCACAGGCAACTTCAGCGTCACAGACGTTTGCAGATAGCCCTCAATGCAAAGGCTCTAGACGCAAATATTTATGTGAGAGCTAATTCAATCAAGGAAACACTGCATGTTAGTGAAGGGCATATTGAAGAAGAATCAGCCGAGTGGTTCTTGTGGGAGAACAACTCCATTTAGCTCACTAACTTCACACACCATCAGGTTTCCAAACAGCTCTCAAGGCAACTCAGTTTTCACACTCTATGCTTAGGGCCCCTTGAGTGCATTATCTTGGAATGAACCTGGTAGAGCATCCTACACAAACAAATGATCCACATGCGGGTTTCACATGCCACCAACTCCACATTCACAGATAATTTCAGCGCCAAACCCACTTTCAGATAGCCCTCAATGCAAAGGCTCTAGACGCAAATATTGGTGTGAGAGCTAATTCAATCAAGGAAACACTGCATGTTGGTGAAGGGCATATTGAAGAAGAATCAGCCGAGTGGTTCTTGTGGGAGAACAACTCATTTTGGCTCACTAACGTCACACACCATCAGGCTTCCAAACAGCTCTCAAACAAACTCAGTTTTCACACTCTATGCTTAGTGCCCTTTGAGTGCATTATCTAGGAATGAACCTGGTAGAGCATCCCACACAAACGAATGCTCCACATACGGGTTTCACATGCCACCAACTCCACATTCACAGGCAACTTCAGCGCCAAAAACACTATCAGATAGCCCTCAATGCAAAGGCTCTAGACGCAAATATTGGTGTGAGAGCTAATTCAATCAAGGAAACACTGCATGTTGGTGAAGGGCATATTGAAGAAGAATCAGCCGAGTGGTTTGTGTGGGAGAACAACTCCATTTGGCTCACTAACGTCACACATCATCAGGCTTCCAAACAGCTCTCAAGGAAACTCTGTTTCACACTCAATGCTTAGGGCCTTTGAGTGCCTAGGACTGAAATGAAGCTTGGAGAGCATCCCACACAAACGAATGCTCCACATGCGGGTTTCACATGACACCAACTCCACATTCACAGGCAACTTCAGCGCCACAGCCGTTTTCAGATAGCCCTCAATGCAAAGTCTCTAGGTGCAAATATTGGTGTGAGAGCTAATTCAATCAAGGAAACACTGCATGTTGGTGAAGGGCATATTGAAGAAGAATCAGCCGAGTGGTTCTTGTGGGAGAACAACTCCATTTGGCTCACTAACGTCACACACCATCAGGCTTCCAAACAGCTCTCAAGGAAACTCAGTTTTCACACTCTATGCTTAGTGCCCTTTGAGTGCCTAGGACTGAAATGAACCTGGTAGAGCATCCCACACAAACGAATGCTCCACATGCGGGTTTCACATGCCACCAACTCCACATTCACAGGCAACTTCAGCGCCACAGCCGGTTGCAGATAGCCCTCACTGCAAAGGCTCTAGACGCAAATATTGGTGTGAGAGCTAATTCAATCAAGGAAACACTGCATGTTGGTGAAGGGCATATTGAAGAAGAATCAGCCGAGTGGTTCTTGTGGGAGAACAACACCATTTGGCTCTCTAACTTCACACACCATCAGGCTTCCAAGCAGCTCTCAAGGAAACTCAGTTTTCACACTCTATGCTTAGTGCCCTTTGAGTGCATTATCTAGGAATGAACCTGGTAGAGCATCCCACACAAACGAATGCTCCACATGCGGGTTTCCCATGCCACCAACTCCACATTCACAGGCAACTTCAGCGCCACAGCCGTTTTCAGATAGCCCTCAATGCAAAGGCTCTAGACGCAAATATTGGTGTGAGAGCTAATTCAATCAAGGAAACACTGCATGTTGGTGAAGGGCATATTGAAGAAGAATCAGCCGAGTGGTTCTTGTGGGAGAACAACTCCATTGGGCTCACTAACGTCACACACCATCAGGTTTCCAAGCAGCTCTCAAGGAAACTCAGTTTTCACACTCTATGCTTAGTGCCCCTTGAGTGCATTATCTAGGAATGAACCTGGTAGAGCATCCCACACAAACGAATGCTCCACATGCGGGTTTCACATGCCACCAACTCCACATTCACAGGCAACTTCAGCGCCACAGCCGTTTACAGATAGCCCTCAATGCAAAGGCTCTAGACGCAAATATTGGTGTGAGAGCTAATTCAATCAAGGAAACACTGCATGTTGGTGAAGGGCATATTGAAGAAGAATCAGCCGAGTGGTTCTTGTGGGAGAACAACACCATTTGGCTCACTAACGTCACACACCATCAGGCTTCCAAGCAGCTCTCAAGGAAACTCAGTTTTCACACTCTATGCTTAGTGCCCTTTGAGTGCATTATCTAGGAATGAACCTGGTAGAGCATCCCACACAAACGAATGCTCCACATGCGGGTTTCACATGCCACCAACTCCACATTCACAGGCAACTTCAGTGCCACAGCCGTTTTCAGATAGCCCTCAATGCAAAGGCTCTAGACGCAAATATTGGTGTGAGAGCTAATTCAATCAAGGAAACACTACATGTTGGTGAAGGGCATATTGAAGAAGAATCAGCCGAGTGGTTCTTGTGGGAGAACAACTCCATTTGGCTCACTAACTTCACACACCATCAGGCTTCCAAGCAGCTCTCAAGGAATCTCAGTTTTCACACTCTATGCTTAGTGCCCTTTGAGTGCCTAGGATTGAAATGAACCTGGTAGAGCATCCCACACAAACGAACGCTCCACATGCGGGTTTCACATGCCACCAACTCCACATTCACAGGCAACTTCAGTGCCACAGCCGTTTGCAGATAGCCCTCAATGCAAAGGCTCTAGACGCAAATATTGGTGTGAGAGCTAATTCAATCAAGGAAACACTGCATGTTGGTGAAGGGCATATTGAAGAAGAATCAGCCGAGTGGTTCTTGTGGGAGAACAACTCCATTTGGCTCACTAACGTCACACACCATCAGGCTTCCAAACAGCTCTCAAGGAAACTCAGTTTTCACACTCTATGCTTAGTGCCCTTTGAGTGCATTATCTAGGAATGAACCTGGTAGAGCATCCCACACAAACGAATTCTCCACATGCGGGTTTCACATGCCACCAACTCCACATTCACAGGCAACTTCAGCGCCACAGCCGTTTTCAGATAGCCTTCAATGCAAAGGCTCTAGACGCAAATATTGGTGTGAGAGCTAATTCAATCAAGGAAACACTGCATGTTGGTGAAGGGCATATTGAAGAAGAATCAGCCGAGTGGTTCTTGAGGGAGAACAACTCCATTTGGCTCACTAACTTCACACACCATCAGGCTTCCAAACAGCTCTCAAGGAAACTCTGTTTCACACTCAATGCTTAGCGCCCTTTGAGTGCCTAGGACTGAAATGAAGCTTGGAAGGCATCCCACACAAACGAATGCTCCACATGCGGGTTTCACATGCCACCAACTCCACATTCACAGGCAACTTCAGCGCCACAGCCGGTTGCAGATAGCCCTCAATGCAAAGGCTCTAGACGCAAATATTGGTGTGAGAGCTAATTCAATCAAGGAAACACTGCATGTTGGTGAAGGACATATTGAAGAAGAATCAGCCGAGTGGTTCTTGTGGGAGAACAACACCATTTGGCTCACTAACTTCACACACCATCAGGCTTGCAAGCAGCTCTCAAGGAAACTCAGTTTTCACACTCTATGCTTAATGCCCTTTGAGTGCATTATCTAGGAATGAACCTGGTAGAGCATCCCACACAAACGAATGCTCCACATGCGGGTTTCACATGCCTCCAACTCCACATTCACAGGCAACTTCAGCACCACAGCCGTTTTCAGATAGCCCTCAATGCAAAGGCTCTAGACGCAAATATTGGTGTGAGAGCTAATTCAATCAAGGAAACACTACATGTTGGTGAAGGGCATATTGAAGAAGAATCAGCCGAGTGGTTCTTGTGAGAGAACAACTCCATTTGGCTCACTAACGTCACACACCATCAGGTTTCCAAACAGCTCTCAAGGAAACTCTGTTTCATACTCAATGTTTAGCGCCCTTTGAGTGCCTAGGACTGAAATGAAGCTTGGAGAGCTTCCCACACAAACGAATGCTCCACATGCGGGTTTCACATGCCACCAACTCCACATTCACAGGCAACTTCAGCGCCACAGCCGTTTTCAGATAGCCCTCAATGCAAAGGCTCTAGACGCAAATATTGGTGTGAGAGCTAATTCAATCAAGGAAACACTGCATGTTGGTGAAGGGCATATTGAAGAAGAATCAGCCGAGTGGTTCTTGTGGGAGAACAACACCATTTGGCTCTCTAACTTCACACACCATCAGGCTTCCAAGCAGCTCTCAAGGAAACTCAGTTTTCACACTCTATGCTTAGTGCCCTTTGAGTGCATTATCTAGGAATGAACCTGGTAGAGCATCCCACACAAACGAATGCTCCACATGCGGGTTTCCCATGCCACCAACTCTACATTCACAGATAATCTCAGCGCCAAACCACTTTCAGATAGCCCTCAATGCAAAGGCTCTAGACGCAAATATTGGTGTGAGAGCTAATTCAATCAAGGAAACACTGCATGTTGGTGAAGGGCATATTGAAGAAGAATCAGCCGAGTGGTTCTTGTGGGAGAACAACTCCATTTGGCTCACTAACTTCACACACCATCAGGCTTCCAAGCAGCTCTCAAGGAAACTCAGTTTTCACACTCTATGCTTAGTGCCCCTTGAGTGCATTATCTAGGAATGAACCTGGTAGAGCATCCCACACAAACGAATGCTCCACATGCGGGTTTCACATGCCTCCAACTCCACATTCACAGGCAACTTCAGCGCCACAGCCGTTTTCAGATAGCCCTCAATGCAAAGGCTCTAGACGCAAATATTGGTGTGAGAGCTAATTCAATCAAGGAAACACTACATGTTGGTGAAGGGCATATTGAAGAAGAATCAGCCGAGTGGTTCTTGTGGGAGAACAACTCCATTTGGCTCACTAACTTCACACACCATCAGGCTTCCAAGCAGCTCTCAAGGAATCTCAGTTTTCACACTCTATGCTTAGTGCCCTTTGAGTGCCTAGGTTTGAAATGAACCTGGTAGAGCATCCCACACAAACGAACGCTCCACATGCGGGTTTCACATGCCACCAACTCCACATTCACAGGCAACTTCAGTGCCACAGCCGTTTGCAGATAGCCCTCAATGCAAAGGCTCTAGACGCAAATATTGGTGTGAGAGCTAATTCAATCAAGGAAACACTGCATGTTGGTGAAGGGCATATTGAAGAAGAATCAGCCGAGTGGTTCTTGTGGGAGAACAACTCCATTTGGCTCACTAACGTCACACACCATCAGGCTTCCAAACAGCTCTCAAGGAAACTCAGTTTTCACACTCTATGCTTAGTGCCCTTTGAGTGCATTATCTAGGAATGAACCTGGTAGAGCATCCCACACAAACGAATTCTCCACATGCGGGTTTCACATGCCACCAACTCCACATTCACAGGCAACTTCAGCGCCACAGCCGTTTTCAGATAGCCTTCAATGCAAAGGCTCTAGACGCAAATATTGGTGTGAGAGCTAATTCAATCAAGGAAACACTGCATGTTGGTGAAGGGCATATTGAAGAAGAATCAGCCGAGTGGTTCTTGAGGGAGAACAACTCCATTTGGCTCACTAACGTCACACACCATCAGGTTTCCAAACAGCTCTCAAGGAAACTCTGTTTCATACTCAATGTTTAGCGCCCTTTGAGTGCCTAGGACTGAAATGAAGCTTGGAGAGCTTCCCACACAAACGAATGCTCCACATGCGGGTTTCACATGCCACCAACTCCACATTCACAGGCAACTTCAGCGCCACAGCCGTTTTCAGATAGCCCTCAATGCAAAGGCTCTAGACGCAAATATTGGTGTGAGAGCTAATTCAATCAAGGAAACACTGCATGTTGGTGAAGGGCATATTGAAGAAGAATCAGCCGAGTGGTTCTTGTGGGAGAACAACACCATTTGGCTCTCTAACTTCACACACCATCAGGCTTCCAAGCAGCTCTCAAGGAAACTCAGTTTTCACACTCTATGCTTAGTGCCCTTTGAGTGCATTATCTAGGAATGAACCTGGTAGAGCATCCCACACAAACGAATGCTCCACATGCGGGTTTCCCATGCCACCAACTCTACATTCACAGATAATCTCAGCGCCAAACCACTTTCAGATAGCCCTCAATGCAAAGGCTCTAGACGCAAATATTGGTGTGAGAGCTAATTCAATCAAGGAAACACTGCATGTTGGTGAAGGGCATATTGAAGAAGAATCAGCTGAGTGGTTCTTGTGAGAGAACAACTCCATTTGGCTCACTAACGTCACACACCATCAGGTTTCCAAACAGCTCTCAAGGCAACTCAGTTTTCACACTCTATGCTTAGTGTCCCTTGAGTGCATTATCTAGGAATGAACCTGGTAGAGCATCCCACACAAACGAATGCTCCACATGCGGGTTTCACATGCCACCAACTCCACATTCACAGGCAACTTCAGCGCCACAGCCGTTTTCAGATAGCCCTCAATGCAAAGGCTCTAGACGCAAATATTGGTGTGAGAGCTAATTCAATCAAGGAAACACTGCATGTTGGTGAAGGGCATATTGAAGAAGGATCAGCCGAGTGGTTCTTGTGGGAGAACAACTCCATTTGGCTCACTAACGTCACACACCATCAGGCTTCCAAACAGCTCTCGAGGAAACTCAGTTTTCACACTCTATGCTTAGTGCCCTTTGAGTGCAATATCTAGGAATGAACCTGGTAGAGCATCCCACACAAACGAATGCTCCACATGCGGGTTTCACATGCCACCAACTCCACATTCACAGGCAACTTCAGCGCCACAGCCGGTTGCAGATAGCCCTCAATGCAAAGGCTCTAGACCCAAATATTGGTGTGAGAGCTAATTCAATCAAGGAAACACTGCATGTTGGTGAAGGGCATATTGAAGAAGAATCAGCCGAGTGGTTCTTGTGGGAGAACAACTCCATTTGGCTCACTAACGTCACACATCATCAGGCTTCCAAACAGCTCTCAAGGAAACTCTGTTTCACACTCAATGCTTAGGGCCTTTGAGTGCCTAGGACTGAAATGAAGCTTGATATAGGATCCCACACAAACGAATGCTCCACATGCGGGTTTCACATGCCACCAACTCCACATTCACAGGCAATTTCAGCGCCACAGCCGTTTTCAGATAGCCCTCAATGCAAAGGCTCTAGACGCAAATATTGGTGTGAGAGCTAATTCAATCAAGGAAACACTACATGTTGGTGAAGGGCATATTGAAGAAGAATCAGCCGAGTGGTTCTTGTGGGAGAACAACTCCATTTGGCTCACTAATTTCACACACCATCAGGCTTCCAAGCAGCTCTCAAGGAATCTGTTTTCACACTCTATGCTTAGTGCCCTTTGAGTGCATTATCTAGGAATGAACCTGGTAGAGCATCCCACACAAACGAATGCTCCACATGCGGGTTTCACATGCCACCAACTCCACATTCAGAGGCAATTTCAACGCCAAAAACACTTTCAGATAGCCCTCAATGCAAAGGCTCTAGACGCAAATATTGGTGTGAGAGCTAATTCAATCAAGGAAACACTACATGTTGGTGAAGGGCATATTGAAGAAGAATCAGCAGAGTGGTTCTTGTGGGAGAACAACTCCATTTGGCTCACTAACGTCACACACCATCAGGTTTCCAAACAGCTCTCAAGGAAACTCAGTTTTCACAATCTATGCTTAGTGCCCTTTGAGTGCCTAGGATTGAAATGAACCTGGTAGAGCATCCCACACAAACGAATGCTCCACATGCGGGTTTCACATGCCACCAACTCCACATTCACAGGCAACTTCAGCGTCACAGACGTTTGCAGATAGCCCTCAATGCAAAGGCTCTAGACGCAAATATTTATGTGAGAGCTAATTCAATCAAGGAAACACTGCATGTTAGTGAAGGGCATATTGAAGAAGAATCAGCCGAGTGGTTCTTGTGGGAGAACAACTCCATTTAGCTCACTAACTTCACACACCATCAGGTTTCCAAACAGCTCTCAAGGCAACTCAGTTTTCACACTCTATGCTTAGGGCCCCTTGAGTGCATTATCTTGGAATGAACCTGGTAGAGCATCCTACACAAACAAATGATCCACATGCGGGTTTCACATGCCACCAACTCCACATTCACAGATAATTTCAGCGCCAAACCCACTTTCAGATAGCCCTCAATGCAAAGGCTCTAGACGCAAATATTGGTGTGAGAGCTAATTCAATCAAGGAAACACTGCATGTTGGTGAAGGGCATATTGAAGAAGAATCAGCCGAGTGGTTCTTGTGGGAGAACAACTCATTTTGGCTCACTAACGTCACACACCATCAGGCTTCCAAACAGCTCTCAAACAAACTCAGTTTTCACACTCTATGCTTAGTGCCCCTTGAGTGCATTATCTAGGAATGAACCTGGTAGAGCATCCCACACAAACGAATGCTCCACATGCGGGTTTCCCATGCCACCAACTCTACATTCACAGATAATCTCAGCGCCAAACCACTTTCAGATAGCCCTCAATGCAAAGGCTCTAGACGCAAATATTGGTGTGAGAGCTAATTCAATCAAGGAAACACTGCATGTTGGTGAAGGGCATATTGAAGAAGAATCAGCCGAGTGGTTCTTGTGGGAGAACAACTCCATTTGGCTCACTAACTTCACACACCATCAGGCTTCCAAGCAGCTCTCAAGGAAACTCAGTTTTCACACTCTATGCTTAGTGCCCCTTGAGTGCATTATCTAGGAATGAACCTGGTAGAGCATCCCACACAAACGAATGCTCCACATGCGGGTTTCACATGCCTCCAACTCCACATTCACAGGCAACTTCAGCGCCACAGCCGTTTTCAGATAGCCCTCAATGCAAAGGCTCTAGACGCAAATATTGGTGTGAGAGCTAATTCAATCAAGGAAACACTGCATGTTGGTGAAGGGCATATTGAAGAAGAATCAGCCGAGTGGTTCTTGTGGGAGAACAACTCCATTGGGCTCACTAACTTCACACACCATCAGGCTTCCGAGCAGCTCTCAAGGAAACTCAGTTTTCACACTCTATGCTTAGTGCCCTTTGAGTGCCTAGGACTGAAATGAAGCATGGAGAGCTTCCCACACAAACGAATGCTCCACATGCGGGTTTCACATGCCACCAACTCCGCATTCACAGGCAACTTCAGCGCCACAGCCATTTTCAGATAGCCCTCAATGCAAAGGCTCTAGACGCAAATATTGGTGTGAGAGCTAATTCAATCAAGGAAACACTACCTGTTGGTGAAGGGCATATTGAAGAAGAATCAGCCGAGTGGTTCTTGTGGGAGAACAACACCATTTGGCTCACTAACGTCACACACCATCAGGCTTCCAAGCAGCTCTCAAGGAAACTCAGTTTTCACACTCTATGCTTAGTGCCCTTTGAGTGCATTATCTAGGAATGAACCTGGTAGAGCATCCCACACAAACGAATGCTCCACATGCGGGTTTCACATGCCTCCAACTCCACATTCACAGGCAACTTCAGCGCCACAGCCGTTTTCAGATAGCCCTCAATGCAAAGGCTCTAGACGCAAATATTGGTGTGAGAGCTAATTCAATCAAGGAAACACTACATGTTGGTGAAGGGCATATTGAAGAAGAATCAGCCGAGTGGTTCTTGTGGGAGAACAACTCCATTTGGCTCACTAACGTCACACACCATCAGGCTTCCAAACAGCTCTCAAGGAAACTCAGTTTTCACACTCTATGCTTAGTGCCCTTTGAGTGCCTAGGACTGAAATGAACCTGGTAGAGCATCCCACACAAACGAATGCTCCACATGCGGGTTTCACATGCCACCAACTCCACATTCACAGGCAACTTCAGCGCCACAGCCGTTTTCAGATAGCCCTCACTGCAAAGGCTCTAGACGCAAATATTGGTGTGAGAGCTAATTCAATCAAGGAAACACTGCATGTTGGTGAAGGGCATATTGAAGAAGAATCAGCCGAGTGGTTCTTGTGGGAGAACAACACCATTTGGCTCTCTAACTTCACACACCATCAGGCTTCCAAGCAGCTCTCAAGGAAACTCAGTTTTCACACTCTATGCTTAGTGCCCTTTCACTGCATTATCTAGGAATGAACCTGGTAGAGCATCCCACACAAACGAATGCTCCACATGCGGGTTTCCCATGCCACCAACTCCACATTCACAGGCAACTTCAGCGCCACAGCCGTTTTCAGATAGCCCTCAATGCAAAGGCTCTAGACGCAAATATTGGTGTGAGAGCTAATTCAATCAAGGAAACACTGCATGTTGGTGAAGGGCATATTGAAGAAGAATCAGCCGAGTGGTTCTTGTGGGAGAACAACTCCATTGGGCTCACTAACGTCACACACCATCAGGTTTCCAAGCAGCTCTCAAGGAAACTCAGTTTTCACACTCTATGCTTAGTGCCCCTTGAGTGCATTATCTAGGAATGAACCTGGTAGAGCATCCCACACAAACGAATGCTCCACATGCGGGTTTCACATGCCACCAACTCCACATTCACAGGCAACTTCAGCGCCACAGACGTTTGCAGATAGCCCTCAATGCAAAGGCTCTAGACGCAAATATTGGTGTGAGAGCTAATTCAATCAAGGAAACACTGCATGTTGGTGAAGGACATATTGAAGAAGAATCAGCCGAGTGGTTCTTGTGGGAGAACAACTCCATTTGGCTCACTAACGTCACACACCATCAGGCTTCCAAGCAGCTCTCAAGGAAACTCAGTTTTCACACTCTATGCTTAGTGCCCTTTGAGTGCATTATCTAGGAATGAACCTGTAGAGCATCCCACACAAACGAATGCTCCACATGCGGGTTTCACATGCCACCAACTCCACATTCACAGGCAACTTCAGTGCCACAGACGTTTTCAGATAGCCCTCAATGCAAAGGCTCTAGACGCAAATATTGGTGTGAGAGCTAATTCAATCAAGGAAACACTACATGTTGGTGAAGGGCATATTGAAGAAGAATCAGCCGAGTGGTTCTTGTGGAGAACAACTCCATTTGGCTCACTAACTTCACACACCATCAGGCTTCCAAGCAGCTCTCAAGGAATCTCAGTTTTCACACTCTATGCTTAGTGCCCTTTGAGTGCCTAGGATTGAAATGAACCTGGTAGAGCATCCCACACAAACGAACGCTCCACATGCGGGTTTCACATGCCACCAACTCCACATTCACAGGCAACTTCAGTGCCACAGCCGTTTGCAGATAGCCCTCAATGCAAAGGCTCTAGACGCAAATATTGGTGTGAGAGCTAATTCAATCAAGGAAACACTGCATGTTGGTGAAGGGCATATTGAAGAAGAATCAGCCGAGTGGTTCTTGTGGGAGAACAACTCCATTTGGCTCACTAACGTCACACACCATCAGGCTTCCAAACAGCTCTCAAGGAAACTCAGTTTTCACACTCTATTTTTAGTGCCCTTTGAGTGCATTATCTAGGAATGAACCTGGTAGAGCATCCCACACAAACGAATTCTCCACATGCGGGTTTCACATGCCACCAACTCCACATTCACAGGCAAATTCAGCGCCACAGCCGTTTTCAGATAGCCTTCAATGCAAAGGCTCTAGACGCAAATATTGGTGTGAGAGCTAATTCAATCAAGGAAACACTGCATGTTGGTGAAGGGCATATTGAAGAAGAATCAGCCGAGTGGTTCTTGAGGGAGAACAACTCCATTTGGCTCACTAACTTCACACACCATCAGGCTTCCAAAGAGCTCTCAAGGAAACTCTGTTTCACACTCAATGCTTAGCGCCCTTTGAGTGCCTAGGACTGAAATGAAGCTTGGAGAACATCCCACACAAACGAATGCTCCACATGCGGGTTTCACATGCCACCAACTCCACATTCACAGGCAACTTCAGCGCCACAGCCGGTTGCAGATAGCCCTCAATGCAAAGGCTCTAGACGCAAATATTGGTGTGAGAGCTAATTCAATCAAGGAAACACTGCATGTTGGTGAAGGACATATTGAAGAAGAATCAGCCGAGTGGTTCTTGTGGGAGAACAACACCATTTGGCTCACTAACTTCACACACCATCAGGCTTGCAAGCAGCTCTCAAGGAAACTCAGTTTTCACACTCTATGCTTAATGCCCTTTGAGTGCATTATCTAGGAATGAACCTGGTAGAGCATCCCACACAAACGAATGCTCCACATGCGGGTTTCACATGCCTCCAACTCCACATTCACAGGCAACTTCAGCACCACAGCCGTTTTCAGATAGCCCTCAATGCAAAGGCTCTAGACGCAAATATTGGTGTGAGAGCTAATTCAATCAAGGAAACACTGCGTGTTGGTGAAGGGCATATTGAAGAAGAATCAGCCGAGTGGTTCTTGTGGGAGAACAACTCCATTTGGCTCACTAACTTCACACACCATCAGGCTTCCAAGCAGCTCTCAAGGAAACTCAGTTTTCACACTCTATGCTTAGTGCTCTTTGAGTGCATTATCTAGGAATGAACCTGGTAGAGCATCCCACACAAACGAATGCTCCACATGCGGGTTTCACATGCCACCAACTCCGCATTCACAGGCAACTTCAGCGCCACAGCCGTTTTCAGATAGCCCTCAATGCAAAGGCTCTAGACGCAAATATTGGTGTGAGAGCTAATTCAATCAAGGAAACACTGCATGTTGGTGAAGGGCATATTGAAGAAGAATCAGCTGAGTGGTTCTTGTGAGAGAACAACTCCATTTGGCTCACTAACGTCACACACCATCAGGTTTCCAAACAGCTCTCAAGGCAACTCAGTTTTCACACTCTATGCTTAGTGTCCCTTGAGTGCATTATCTAGGAATGAACCTGGTAGAGCATCCCACACAAACGAATGCTCCACATGCGGGTTTCACATGCCACCAACTCCACATTCACAGGCAACTTCAGCGCCACAGCCGTTTTCAGATAGCCCTCAATGCAAAGGCTCTAGACGCAAATATTGGTGTGAGAGCTAATTCAATCAAGGAAACACTGCATGTTGGTGAAGGGCATATTGAAGAAGGATCAGCCGAGTGGTTCTTGTGGGAGAACAACTCCATTTGGCTCACTAACGTCACACACCATCAGGCTTCCAAACAGCTCTCGAGGAAACTCAGTTTTCACACTCTATGCTTAGTGCCCTTTGAGTGCAATATCTAGGAATGAACCTGGTAGAGCATCCCACACAAACGAATGCTCCACATGCGGGTTTCACATGCCACCAACTCCACATTCACAGGCAACTTCAGCGCCACAGCCGGTTGCAGATAGCCCTCAATGCAAAGGCTCTAGACCCAAATATTGGTGTGAGAGCTAATTCAATCAAGGAAACACTGCATGTTGGTGAAGGGCATATTGAAGAAGAATCAGCCGAGTGGTTCTTGTGGGAGAACAACTCCATTTGGCTCACTAACGTCACACATCATCAGGCTTCCAAACAGCTCTCAAGGAAACTCTGTTTCACACTCAATGCTTAGGGCCTTTGAGTGCCTAGGACTGAAATGAAGCTTGATATAGGATCCCACACAAACGAATGCTCCACATGCGGGTTTCACATGCCACCAACTCCACATTCACAGGCAATTTCAGCGCCACAGCCGTTTTCAGATAGCCCTCAATGCAAAGTCTCTAGACGCAAATATTGGTGTGAGAGCTAATTCAATCAAGGAAACACTACATGTTGGTGAAGGGCATATTGAAGAAGAATCAGCCGAGTGGTTCTTGTGGGAGAACAACTCCATTTGGCTCACTAATTTCACACACCATCAGGCTTCCAAGCAGCTCTCAAGGAATCTGTTTTCACACTCTATGCTTAGTGCCCTTTGAGTGCATTATCTAGGAATGAACCTGGTAGAGCATCCCACACAAACGAATGCTCCACATGCGGGTTTCACATGCCACCAACTCCACATTCAGAGGCAATTTCAACGCCAAAAACACTTTCAGATAGCCCTCAATGCAAAGGCTCTAGACGCAAATATTGGTGTGAGAGCTAATTCAATCAAGGAAACACTGCATGTTGGTGAAGGGCATATTGAAGAAGAATCAGCCAAGTGGTTCTTGTGGGAGAACAACTCCATTTGGCTCACTAACGTCACACACCATCAGGTTTCCAAACAGCTCTCAAGGAAACTCAGTTTTCACAATCTATGCTTAGTGCCCTTTGAGTGCCTAGGATTGAAATGAACCTGGTAGAGCATCCCACACAAACGAATGCTCCACATGCGGGTTTCACATGCCACCAACTCCACATTCACAGGCAACTTCAGCGTCACAGACGTTTGCAGATAGCCCTCAATGCAAAGGCTCTAGACGCAAATATTTATGTGAGAGCTAATTCAATCAAGGAAACACTGCATGTTGGTGAAGGACATATTGAAGAAGAATCAGCCGAGTGGTTCTTGTGGGAGAACAACACCATTTGGCTCACTAACTTCACACACCATCAGGCTTGCAAGCAGCTCTCAAGGAAACTCAGTTTTCACACTCTATGCTTAATGCCCTTTGAGTGCATTATCTAGGAATGAACCTGGTAGAGCATCCCACACAAACGAATGCTCCACATGCGGGTTTCACATGCCTCCAACTCCACATTCACAGGCAACTTCAGCACCACAGCCGTTTTCAGATAGCCCTCAATGCAAAGGCTCTAGACGCAAATATTGGTGTGAGAGCTAATTCAATCAAGGAAACACTGCATGTTGGTGAAGGGCATATTGAAGAAGAATCAGCCGAGTGGTTCTTGTGGGAGAACAACTCCATTTGGCTCACTAACTTCACACACCATCAGGCTTCCAAGCAGCTCTCAAGGAAACTCAGTTTTCACACTCTATGCTTAGTGCTCTTTGAGTGCATTATCTAGGAATGAACCTGGTAGAGCATCCCACACAAACGAATGCTCCACATGCGGGTTTCACATGCCACCAACTCCGCATTCACAGGCAACTTCAGCGCCACAGCCGTTTTCAGATAGCCCTCAATGCAAAGGCTCTAGACGCAAATATTGGTGTGAGAGCTAATTCAATCAAGGAAACACTGCATGTTGGTGAAGGGCATATTGAAGAAGAATCAGCTGAGTGGTTCTTGTGAGAGAACAACTCCATTTTGCTCACTAACGTCACACACCATCAGGTTTCCAAACAGCTCTCAAGGCAACTCAGTTTTCACACTCTATGCTTAGTGTCCCTTGAGTGCATTATCTAGGAATGAACCTGGTAGAGCATCCCACACAAACGAATGCTCCACATGCGGGTTTCACATGCCACCAACTCCACATTCACAGGCAACTTCAGCGCCACAGCCGTTTTCAGATAGCCCTCAATGCAAAGGCTCTAGACGCAAATATTGGTGTGAGAGCTAATTCAATCAAGGAAACACTGCATGTTGGTGAAGGGCATATTGAAGAAGGATCAGCCGAGTGGTTCTTGTGGGAGAACAACTCCATTTGGCTCACTAACGTCACACACCATCAGGCTTCCAAACAGCTCTCGAGGAAACTCAGTTTTCACACTCTATGCTTAGTGCCCTTTGAGTGCAATATCTAGGAATGAACCTGGTAGAGCATCCCACACAAACGAATGCTCCACATGCGGGTTTCACATGCCACCAACTCCACATTCACAGGCAACTTCAGCGCCACAGCCGGTTGCAGATAGCCCTCAATGCAAAGGCTCTAGACCCAAATATTGGTGTGAGAGCTAATTCAATCAAGGAAACACTGCATGTTGGTGAAGGGCATATTGAAGAAGAATCAGCCGAGTGGTTCTTGTGGAGAACAACTCCATTTGGCTCACTAACGTCACACATCATCAGGCTTCCAAACAGCTCTCAAGGAAACTTCAAGGAAACTCAGTTTTCACACTCTATGCTTAGTGCTCTTTGAGTGCATTATCTAGGAATGAACCTGGTAGAGCATCCCACACAAACGAATGCTCCACATGCGGGTTTCACATGCCACCAAACTCCGCATTCACAGGCAACTTCAGCGCCACAGCCGTTTTCAGATAGCCCTCAATGCAAAGGCTCTAGACGCAAATATTGGTGTGAGAGCTAATTCAATCAAGGAAACACTGCATGTTGGTGAAGGGGCATATTGAAGAAGAATCAGCTGAGTGGTTCTTGTGAGAAGAACAACTCCATTTTGCTCACTAACGTCACACACCATCAGGTTTCCAAACAGCTCTCAAGGCAACTCAGTTTTCACACTCTATGCTTAGTGTCCCTTGAGTGCATTATCTAGGAATGAACCTGGTAGAGCATCCCACACAAACGAATGCTCCACATGCGGGTTTCACATGCCACCAACTCCACATTCACAGGCAACTTCAGCGCCACAGCCGTTTTCAGATAGCCCTCAATGCAAAGGCTCTAGACGCAAATATTGGTGTGAGAGCTAATTCAATCAAGGAAACACTGCATGTTGGTGAAGGGCATATTGAAGAAGGATCAGCCGAGTGGTTCTTGTGGGAGAACAACTCCATTTGGCTCACTAACGTCACACACCATCAGGCTTCCAAACAGCTCTCGAGGAAACTCAGTTTTCACACTCTATGCTTAGTGCCCTTTGAGTGCAATATCTAGGAATGAACCTGGTAGAGCATCCCACACAAACGAATGCTCCACATGCGGGTTTCACATGCCGACTCTAACTCTCACATTCACAGGCAACTTTCAGCGCCACAGCCGGTTGCAGATAGCCCTCAATGCAAAGGCTCTAGACCCAAATATTGGTGGTGAGAGCTAATTCAATCAAGGAAAACACTGCATGTTGGTGAAGGGCATATTGAAGAAGAATCAGCCGAGTGGTTCTTGTGGGAGATCAACTCCATTTGGCTCACTAACGTCACACATCATCAGGCTTCCAAACAGCTCTCAAGGAAACTCTGTTTCACACTCAATGCTTAGGGCCTTTGAGTGCCTAGGACTGAAATGAAGCTTGATATAGGATCCCACACAAACGAATGCTCCACATGCGGGTTTCACATGCCACCAACTCCACATTCACAGGCAATTTCAGCGCCACAGCCGTTTTCAGATAGCCCTCAATGCAAAGTCTCTAGACGCAAATATTGGTGTGAGAGCTAATTCCAATCAAGGAAACACTACAGGTTGGTGAAGGGCATATTGAAGAAGAATCAGCCGAGTGTTCTTGTGGGAGAACAACTCCATTTGGCTCACTAATTTCACACACCATCAGGCTTCCAAGCAGCTCTCAAGGAATCTGTTTCACACTCTATGCTTAGTGCCCTTTGAGTGCATTATCTAGGAATGAACCTGGTAGAGCATCCCACACAAACGAATGCTCCACATGCGGGTTTCACATGCCACCACTCCACATTCAGAGGCAATTTCAACGCCAAAAACACTTTCAGATAGCCCTCAATGCAAAGGCTCTAGACGCAAATATTGGTGTGAGAGCTAATTCAATCAAGGAAACACTGCATGTTGGTGAAGGAGGCATATTGAAGAAGAATCAGCCAAGTGGTTCTTGTGGGAGAACAACTCCATTTGGCTCACTAACGTCACACACCATCAGGTTTCCAACAGCTCTCAAGGAAACTCAGTTTTCACAATCTATGCTTAGTGCCCTTTGAGTGCCTAGGATTGAAATGAACCTGGTAGAGCATCCCACACAAACGAATGCTCCACATGCGGGTTTCACATGCCACCAACTCCACATTCACAGGCAACTTCAGCGTCACAGACGTTTGCAGATAGCCCTCAATGCAAAGGCTCTAGACGCAAATATTTATGTGAGAGCTAATTCAATCAAGGAAACACTGCATGTTAGTGAAGGGCATATTGAAGAAGAATCAGCCGAGGTGGTTCTTGTGGGAGAACAACTCCATTTAGCTCACTAACTTCACACACCATCAGGTTTCCAAACAGCTCTCAAGGCAACTCAGTTTTCACACTCTATGCTTAGGGCCCCTTGAGTGCATTATCTTGGAATGAACCTGGTAGAGCATCCTACACAAACAAATGATCCACATGCGGGTTTCACATGCCACCAACTCCACATTCACAGATAATTTCAGCGCCAAACCCACTTTCAGATAGCCCTCAATGCAAGGCTCTAGACGCAAATATTGGTGTGAGAGCTAATTCAATCAAGGAAACACTGCATGTTGGTGAAGGGCATATTTAAGAAGAATCAGCCGAGTGGTTCTTGTGGGAGAACAACTCATTTTGGCTCACTAACGTCACACACCATCAGGCTTCCAAACAGCTCTCAAGCAAACTCAGTTTTCACACTCTATGCTTAGTGCCCTTTGAGTGCATTATCTAGGAATGAACCTGGTAGAGCATCCCACACAACGAATGCTCCACATACGGGGTTATTCACATGCCACCAACTCCACATTCACAGGCAACTTCAGCGCCAAAAACACTATCAGATAGCCCTCAATGCAAAGGCTCTAGACGCAAATATTGGTGTGAGAGCTAATTCAATCATGGAAACACTGCATGTTGGTGAAGGGCATATTGAAGAAGAATCAGCGAGTGGTTTGTGTGGGAGAACAACTCCATTTGGCTCACTAACGTCACACATCATCAGGCTTCCAAACAGCTCTCAAGGAAACTCTGTTTCACACTCAATGCTTAGGGCCTTTGAGTGCCTAGGACTGAAATGAAGCTTGGAGAGCATCCACACAAACGAATGCTCCACATGCGGGTTTCACATGCCACCAACTCCACATTCACAGGCAACTTCAGCGCCACAGCCCTTTTCAGATAGCCCTCAATGCAAAGTCTCTAGGTGCAAATATTGGTGTGAGAGCTAATTCAATCAAGGAAACACTGCATGTTGGTGAAGGGCATATTGAAGAAGAATCAGCCGAGTGGTTCTTGTGGGGAGAACAACTCCATTTGGCTCACTAACGTCACACACCATCAGGCTTCCAAACAGCTCTCAAGGAAACTCAGTTTTCACACTCTATGCTTAGTGCCCTTTGAGTGCCTAGGACTGAAATGAACCTGGGTAGAGCATCCCACACAAACGAATGCTCCACATGCGGTTTCACATGCCACCAACTCCACATTCACAGGCAACTTCAGCGCCACAGCCGTTTTCAGATAGCCCTCACTGCAAAGGCTCTAGACGCAAATATTGGTGTGAGAGCTAATTCAATCAAGGAAACACTGCATGTTGGTGAAGGGCATATTGAAGAAGGATCAGCCGAGTGGTTCTTGTGGGAGAACAACACCATTTGGCTCTCTAACTTCACACACCATCAGGCTTCCAAGCAGCTCTCAAGGAAACTCAGTTTTCACACTCTATGCTTAGTGCCCTTTCACTGCATTATCTAGGAATGAACCTGGTAGAGCATCCCCACACAAACGAATGCTCCACATGCGGGTTTCCCATGCCACCAACTCCACACTCACAGGCAACTTCAGCGCCACAGCCGTTTTCAGATAGCCCTCAATGCAAAGGGCTCTAGACGCAAATATTGGTGTGAGAGCTAATTCAATCAAGGCAAACACTGCATGTTGGTGAAGGGCATATTGAAGAAGAATCAGCCGAGTGGTTCTTGTGGGAGAACAACTCCATTGGGCTCACTAACGTCACACACCATCAGGTTTCCAAGCAGCTCTCAAGGAAACTCAGTTTTCACACTCTATGCTTAGTGCCCCTTGAGTGCATTATCTAGGAATGAACCTGGTAGAGCATCCCACACAAACGAATGCTCCACATGCGGGTTTCACATGCCACCAACTCCACATTCACAGGCAACTTCAGCGCCACAGCCGTTTGCAGATAGCCCTCAATGCAAAGGCTCTAGACGCAAATATTGGTGTGAGAGCTAATTCAATCAAGGAAACACTGCATGTTGGTGAAGGGCAATATTGAAGAAGAATCAGCCGAGTGGTTCTTGTGGGAGAACAACACCATTTGGCTCACTAACGTCACACACCATCAGGCTTCCAAGCAGCTCTCAAGGAAACTCAGTTTTCACACTCTATGCTTAGTGCCCTTTGAGTGCATTATCTAGGAATGAACCTGGTAGAGCATCCCACACAAACGAATGCTCCACATGCGGGTTTCACATGCCACCAACTCCACATTCACAGGCCCAACTTCAGTGCCACAGCCGTTTTCAGATAGCCCTCAATGCAAAGGCTCTAGACGCAAATATTGGTGTGAGAGCTAATTCAATCAAGGAAACACTACATGTTGGTGAAGGGCATATTGAAGAAGAATCAGCCGAGTGGTTCTTGTGGAGAACAACTCCATTTGGCTCACTAACTTCACACACCATCAGGCTTCCAAGCAGCTCTCAGGAATCTCAGTTTTCACACTCTATGCTTAGTGCCCTTTGAGTGCCTAGGATTGAAATGAACCTGGTAGAGCATCCCACACAAACGAACGCTCCACATGCGGGTTTCACATGCCACCAACTCCACATTCACAGGCAACTTCAGTGCCACAGCCGTTTGCAGATAGCCCTCAATGCAAAGGCTCTAGACGCAAATATTGGTGTGAGAGCTAATTCAATCAAGGAAACACTGCATGTTGGTGAAGGGGCATATTGAAGAAGAATCAGCCGAGTGGTTCTTGTGGGAGAACAACTCCATTTGGCTCACTAACGTCACACACCATCAGGCTTCCAAACAGCTCTCAAGGAAACTCAGTTTTCACACTCTATGCTTAGTGCCCTTTGAGTGCATTATCTAGGAATGAACCTGGTAGAGCATCCCACACAAACGAATTTCTCCACATGCGGGTTTCACATGCCACCAACTCCACATTCACAGGCAACTTCAGCGCCACAGCCGTTTTCAGATAGCCTTCAATGCAAAGGCTCTAGACGCAAATATTGGTGTGAGAGCTAATTCAATCAAGGAAACACTGCATGTTGGTGAAGGGCATATTGAAGAAGAATCAGCCGAGTGGTTCTTGAGGGAGAACAACTCCATTTGGCTCACTAACTTCACACACCATCAGGCTTCCAAACAGCTCTCAAGGAAACTCTGTTTCACACTCAATGCTTAGCGCCCTTTGAGTGCCTAGGACTGAAATGAAGCTTGGAAGGCATCCCACACAAACGAATGCTCCACCATGCGGGTTTCACATGCCACCAACTCCACATTCACAGGCAACTTCAGCGCCACAGCCGGTTGCAGATAGCCCTCAATGCAAAGGCTCTAGACGCAAATATTGGTGTGAGAGCTAATTCAATCAAGGAAACACTGCATGTTGGTGAAGGACATATTGAAGAAGAATCAGCCCGAGTGGTTCTTGTGGGAGAACAACACCATTTGGCTCACTAACTTCACACACCATCAGGCTTGCAAGCAGCTCTCAAGGAAACTCAGTTTTCACACTCTATGCTTAATGCCCTTTGAGTGCATTATCTATGGAATGAACCTGGTAGAGCATCCCACACAAACGAATGCTCCACATGCGGGTTTTCACATGCCTCCAACTCCACATTCACAGGCAACTTCAGCACCACAGCCGTTTTCAGATAGCCCTCAATGCAAAGGCTCTAGACGCAAATATTGGTGTGAGAGCTATTCAATCAAGGAAACACTACATGTTGGTGAAGGGCATATTGAAGAAGAATCAGCCGAGTGGTTCTTGTGAGAGAACAACTCCATTTGGCTCACTAACGTCACACACCATCAGGTTTCCAAACAGCTCTCAAGAAACTCTGTTTCATACTCAATGTTTAGCGCCCTTTGAGTGCCTAGGACTGAAATGAAGCTTGGAGAGCTTCCCACACAAACGAATGCTCCACATGCGGGTTTCACATGCCACCAACTCCACATTCACAGGCAACTTCAGCGCCACAGCCGTTTTCAGATAGCCCTCAATGCAAAGGCTCTAGACGCAAATATTGGTGTGAGAGCTAATTCAATCAAGGAAACACTGCATGTTGGTGAAGGGCATATTGAAGAAGAATCAGC
>NW_026700638.1:0-37017 GCF_030435755.1 Ochotona princeps
TAGCCAAATGGAGTTGTTCTCCCACAAGAAGCACTCGGCTGATCCTTCTTCAATATGCCCTTCACCAACATGCAGTGTTTCCTTGATTGAATTAGCTCTCACACCAATATTTGCGTCTAGAGCCTTTGCATTGAGGGCTATCTGAAAGCGGCTGTGGCGCTGAAGTTGCCTGTGAATGTGGAGTTGGTGGCATGTGAAACCCGCATGTGGAGCATTCGTTTGTGTGGGATGCTCTACCAGGTTCATCCATAGATAATGCACTCAAAGGGCACTAAGCATAGAGTGTGAAAACTGAGTTTCCTTGAGAGCTGCTTGGAAGCCTGACGGTGTGTGAAGTTAGTGAGCCAAATGGAGTTGTTCTGCACAAGAACCACTCGGCTGATCCTTCTTCAATATGCCCTTCACCAACATGCAGTGTTTCCTTGATTGAATTAGCTCTCACACCAATATTTGCGTCTAGAGCCTTTGCATTGAGGGCTATCTGAAAACGGCTGTGGCGCTGACGTTGCCATGTGAATGTGGAGTTGGTGGCATGTGAAACCCGCATGTGGAGCATTCGTTTGTGTGGGATGCTCTACCAGGTTCATTCCTAGATAATGCACTCAAAGGGCACTAAGCATAGAGTGTGAAAACTGAGTTCCTTGAGAGCTGCTTGGAAGCCTGACGGTGTGTGAAGTTAGTGAGCCAAATGAGTTGTTCTCCCACAAGAACCACTCGGCTGATCCTTCTTCAATATGCCCTTCACCAACATGCAGTGTTTCCCTTGATTGAATTAGCTCTCACACCAATATTTGCGTCTAGAGCCTTGCATTGAGGGCTATCTGAAAACGGCTGTGCGCTGAAGTTGCCTGTGAATGTGGAGTTGGTGGCATGTGAAACCCGCATGTGGAGCATTCGTTTGTGTGGGATGCTCTACCAGGTTCATTCCTAGATAATGCACTCAAAGGGCACTAAGCATAGAGTGTGAAAACTGAGTTCCTTGAGAGCTGCTTGGAAGCCTGACGGTGTGTGAAGTTAGTGAGCCAAATGGAGTTGTTCTCCCACAAGAACCACTCGGCTGATCCTTCTTCAATATGCCCTTCACCAACATGCAGTGTTTCCTTGATTGAATTAGCTCTCACACCAATATTTGCGTCTAGAGCCTTTGCATTGAGGGCTAACTGAAAACGGCTGTGGCGCTGAAGTTGCCTGAGAATGTGGAGTTGGTGGCATGTGAAACCCGCATGTGGAGCATTCGTTTGTGTGGGATGCTCTACCAGGTTCATTCCTAGATAATGCACTCAAAGGGCACTAAGCATAGAGTGTGAAACTGAGTTTCCTTGAGAGCTGCTTGGAAGCCTGACGGTGTGTGAAGTTAGTGAGCCAAATGGAGTTGTTCTCCCACAAGAACCACTCGGCTGATCCTTCTTCAATATGCCCTTCACCAACATGCAGTGTTTCCTTGATTGAATTAGCTCTCACACCAATATTTGCGTCTAGAGCCTTTGCATTGAGGGCTATCTGAAAACGGCTGTGGCGCTGAAGTTGCCTGAGAATGTGGAGTTGGTGGCATGTGAAACCCGCATGTGGAGCATTCGTTTGTGTGGGATGCTCTACCAGGTTCATCCCTAGATAATGGACTCAAAGGGCACTAAGCATAGAGTGTGAAAACTGAGTTTCCTTGAGAGCTGCTTGGAAGCTGATGGTGTGTGAAGTAGTGAGCCAAATGGAGTTGTTCTCCCACAAGAACCACTCGGCTGATCCTTCTTCAATATGCCCTTCACCACATGCAGTGTTTCCTTGATTGAATTAGCTCTCACACCAATATTTGCGTCTAGAGCCTTTGCATTGAGGGCTATCTGAAAATGGCTGTGGCGCTTAAGTTGCCTGTGAATATGGAGTTGGTGGCATGTGAAACCCGCATGTGAGCATTCGTTTGTGTGGGATGCTCTACCAGGTTCATTCCTAGATAATGCACTCAAAGGGCACTAAGCATAGAGTGTGAAACTGAGTTTCCTTGAGAGCTGCTTGGAAGCCTGACGGTGTGTGAAGTTAGTGAGCCAAATGGAGTTGTTCTCCCACAAGAACCACTCGGCTGATCCTTCTTCAATATGCCCTTCACCAACATGCAGTGTTTCCTAGATTGAATTAGCTCTCACACCAATATTTGCGTCTAGAGCCTTTGCATTGAGGGCTATCTGAAACGGCTGTGGCGCTGAAGTTGCCTGTGAATGTGGAGTTGGTGGCATGTGAAACCCGCATGTGGAGCATTCGTTTGTGTGGGATGCTCTACCAGGTTCATCCCTAGATAATGGACTCAAAGGGCACTAAGCATAGAGTGTGAAAACTGAGTTTCCTTGAGAGCTGCTTGGAAACCTGATGGTGTGTGAAGTTAGTGAGCCAAATGGAGTTGTTCTCCCACAAGAACCACTAGGCTGATCCTTCTTCAATATGCCCTTCACCAACATGCAGTGTTTCCTTGATTGAATTAGCTCTCACACCAATATTTGCGTCTAGAGCCTTTGCATTGAGGGCTACCTGAAACGGCTGTGGCGCTGAAGTTGCCTGTGAATGTGGAGTTGGTGGCATGTGAAACCCGCATGTGGAGCATTCGTTTGTGTGGGATGCTCTACCAGGTTCATTCCTAGATAATGCACTCAAAGGGCACTAAGCATAGAGTGTGAAAACTGAGTTTCCTTGAGAGCTGCTTGGAAGCCTGATGGTGTGTGAAGTTAGTGAGCCAAATGGAGTTGTTCTCCCACAAGAACCACTCGGCTGATCCTTCTTCAATATGCCCTTCACCAACATGCAGTGTTTCCTTGATTGAATTAGCTCTCACACCAATATTTGCGTCTAGAGCCTTTGCATTGAGGGCTATCTGAAAACGGCTGTGGCGCTGAAGTTGCCTGAGAATGTGGAGTTGGTGGCATCGTGAAACCCGCATGTGGAGCATTCGTTTGTGTGGGATGCTCTACCAGGTTCATCCCTAGATAATGCACTCAAAGGGCACTAAGCATAGAGTGTGAAAACTGAGTTTCCTTGAGAGCTGCTTGGAAGCCTGATGGTGTGTGAAGTTAGTGAGCCAATGGAGTTGTTCTCCCACAAGAACCACTCGGCTGATCCTTCTTCAATATGCCCTTCACCAACATGCAGTGTTTCCTTGATTGAATTAGCTCTCACACCAATATTTGCGTCTAGAGCCTTTGCATTGAGGGCTATCTGAAAACGGCTGTGGCGCTGAAGTTGCCTGAGAATGTGGAGTGTGGCATGTGAAACCCGCATGTGGAGCATTCGTTTGTGTGGGATGCTCTACCAGGTTCATCCCTAGATAATGCACTCAAAGGGCACTAAGCATAGAGTGTGAAAACTGAGTTTCCTTGAGAGCTGCTTGGAAGCCTGATGGTGTGTGAAGTTAGTGAGCCAAATGGAGTTGTTCTCCCACAAGAACCACTCGGCTGATCCTTCTTCAATATGCCCTTCACCAACATGCAGTGTTTCCTTGATTGAATTAGCTCTCACACCAATATTTGCGTCTAGAGCCTTTGCATTGAGGGCTATCTGAAAATGGCTGTGGCGCTTAAGTTGCCTGTGAATGTGGAGTTGGTGGCATGTGAAACCCGCATGTGGAGCATTCGTTTGTGTGGGATGCTCTACCAGGTTCATCCCTAGATAATGGACTCATAGGGCACTAAGCATAGAGTGTGAAAACTGAGTTTCCTTGAGAGCTGCTTGGAACCTGATGGTGTGTGAAGTTAGTGAGCCAAATGGAGTTGTTCTCCCACAAGAACCACTAGGCTGATCCTTCTTCAATATGCCCTTCACCAACATGCAGTGTTTCCTTGATTGAATTAGCTCTCACACAATATTTGCGTCTAGAGCCTTTGCATTGAGGGCTACCTGAAAACGGCTGTGGCGCTGAAGTTGCCTGTGAATGTGGAGTTGGTGGCATGTGAAACCCGCATGTGGAGCATTCGTTTGTGTGGGATGCTCTACCAGGTTCATTCCTAGATAATGCACTCAAAGGGCACTAAGCATAGAGTGTGAAAACTGAGTTTCCTTGAGAGCTGCTTGGAAGCCTGATGGTGTGTGAAGTTAGTGAGCCAAATGGAGTTGTTCTCCCACAAGAACCACTCGGCTGATCCTTCTTCAATATGCCCTTCACCAACATGCAGTGTTTCCTTGATTGAATTAGCTCTCACACCAATATTTGCGTCTAGAGCCTTTGCATTGAGGGCTATCTGAAAACGGCTGTGCGCTGAAGTTGCCTGAGAATGTGAGTTGGTGGCATGTGAAACCCGCATGTGGAGCATTCGTTTGTGTGGGATGCTCTACCAGGTTCATCCCTAGATAATGCACTCAAAGGGCACTAAGCATAGAGTGTGAAAACTGAGTTTCCTTGAGAGCTGCTTGGAAGCCTGATGGTGTGTGAAGTTAGTGAGCCAAATGGAGTTGTTCTCCCACAAGAACCACTCGGCTGATCCTTCTTCAATATGCCCTTCACCAACATGCAGTGTTTCCTTGATTGAATTAGCTCTCACACCAATATTTGCGTCTAGAGCCTTTGCATTGAGGGCTATCTGAAAACGGCTGTGGCGCTGAAGTTGCCTGAGAATGTGGAGTTGGTGGCATGTGAAACCCGCATGTGGAGCATTCGTTTGTGTGGGATGCTCTACCAGGTTCATCCCTAGATAATGCACTCAAAGGGCACTAAGCATAGAGTGTGAAAACTGAGTTTCCTTGAGAGCTGCTTGGAAGCCTGATGGTGTGTGAAGTTAGTGAGCCAAATGGAGTTGTTCTCCCACAAGAACCACTCGGCTGATCCTTCTTCAATATGCCCTTCACCAACATGCAGTGTTTCCTTGATTGAATTAGCTCTCACACCAATATTTGCGTCTAGAGCCTTTGCATTGAGGGCTATCTGAAAATGGCTGTGGCGCTTAAGTTGCCTGTGAATGTGGAGTTGTGGCATGTGAAAACCCGCATGTGGAGCATTCGTTTGTGTGGGATGCTCTACCAGGTTCATTCCTAGATAATGCACTCAAAGGGCACTAAGCATAGAGTGTGAAAACTGGTTTCCTTGAGAGCTGCTTGGAAGCCTGACGGTGTGTGAAGTTAGTGAGCCAAATGGAGTTGTTCTCCCACAAGAACCACTCGGCTGATCCTTCTTCAATATGCCCTTCACCAACTTGAAGTGTTTCTAGATTGAATTAGCTCTCACACCAATATTTGCGTCTAGAGCCTTTGCATTGAGGGCTATCTGAAAACGGCTGTGGCGCTGAAGTTGCCTGTGAATGTGGAGTTGGTGGCATGTGAAACCCGCATGTGGAGCATCGTTTGTGTGGGATGCTCTACCAGGTTCATCCCTAGATAATGGACTCAAAGGGCACTAAGCATAGAGTGTGAAAACTGAGTTTCCTTGAGAGCTGCTTGGAAACCTGATGGTGTGTGAAGTTAGTGAGCCAAATGGAGTTGTTCTCCCACAAGAACCACTAGGCTGATCCTTCTTCAATATGCCCTTCACCAACATGCAGTGTTTCCTTGATGAATTAGCTCTCACACCATATTTGCGTCTAGAGCCTTTGCATTGAGGGCTATCTGAAAACGGCTGTGGCGCTGAAGTTGCCTGTGAATGTGGAGTTGGTGGCATGTGAAACCCGCATGTGGAGCATTCGTTTGTGTGGGATGCTCTACCAGGTTCATTCCTAGATAATGCACTCAAAGGGCACTAAGCATAGAGTGTGAAAACTGAGTTTCCTTGAGAGCTGCTTGGAAGCCTGATGGTGTGTGAAGTTAGTGAGCCAAATGGAGTTGTTCTCCCACAAGAACCACTCGGCTGATCCTTCTTCAATATGCCCTTCACCAACATGCAGTGTTTCCTTGATTGAATTAGCTCTCACACCAATATTTGCGTCTAGAGCCTTTGCATTGAGGGCTATCTGAAACGGCTGTGGCGCTGAAGTTGCCTGGAGAATGTGGAGTTGGTGGCATGTGAAACCCGCATGTGGAGCATTCGTTTGTGTGGGATGCTCTACCAGGTTCATCCCTAGATAATGCACTCAAAGGGCACTAAGCATAGAGTGTGAAAACTGAGTTTCCTTGAGAGCTGCTTGGAAGCCTGATGGTGTGTGAAGTTAGTGAGCCAAATGGAGTTGTTCTCCCACAAGAACCACTCGGCTGATCCTTCTCAATATGCCCTTCACCAACATGCAGTGTTTCCTTGATTGAATTAGCTCTCACACCAATATTTGCGTCTAGAGCCTTTGCATTGAGGGCTATCTGAAAACGGCTGTGGCGCTGAAGTTGCCTGAGAATGTGGAGTTGGTGGCATGTGAACCCGCATGTGGAGCATCGTTTGTGTGGGATGCTCTACCAGGTTCATCCCTAGATAATGCACTCAAAGGGCACTAAGCATAGAGTGTGAAACTGAGTTTCCTTGAGAGCTGCTTGGAAGCCTGATGGTGTGTGAAGTTAGTGAGCCAAATGAGTTGTTCTCCCACAAGAACCACTCGGCTGATCCTTCATCAATATGCCCTTCACCAACATGCAGTGTTTCCTTGATTGAATTAGCTCTCCACACCAATATTTGCGTCTAGAGCCTTTGCATTGAGGGCTATCTGAAAACGGCTGTGGCGCTGAAGTTGCCTGTGAATGTGGAGTTGGTGGCATGTGAAACCCGCATGTGGAGCAAACGTTTGTGTGGGATGCTCTACCAGGTTCATTCCTAGATAATGCACTCAAAGGGCACTAAGCATAGAGTGTGAAAACTGAGTTTCCTTGAGAGCTGCTTGGAAGCCTGATGGTGTGTGAATTTAGTGAGCCAAATGGAGTTGTTCTCCCACAAGAACCACTCGGCTGATCCTTCTTCAATATGCCCTTCACCAACATGCAGTGTTTCCTTGATTGAATTAGCTCTCACACCAATATTTGCGTCTAGAGCCTTTGCATTGAAGGGCTATCTGAAAGCGGCTGTGGCGCTTAAGTTGCCTGTGAATGTGGAGTTGGTGGCATGTGAAACCCGCATGTGGAGCATTCGTTTGTGTGGGATGCTCTACCAGGTTCATTCCTAGATAATGCACTCAAAGGGCACTAAGCATAGAGTGTGAAAACTGAGTTTCCTTGAGAGCTGCTTGGAAGCCTGACGGTGTGTGAAGTTAGTGAGCCAAATGGAGTTGTTCTCCCACAAGAACACTCGGCTGATCCTTCTTCAATATGCCCTTCACCAACTTGCAGTGTTTCCTTGATTGAATTAGCTCTCACACCAATATTTGCGTCTAGATCCTTTGCATGAGGGCTATCTGAAAACGGCTGTGGCGCTGAAGTTGCCTGAGAATGTGGAGTTGGTGGCATGTGAAACCCGCATGTGGAGCATTCGTTTGTGTGGGATGCTCTACCAGGTTCATTCCTAGATAATGCACTCAAAGGGCACTAAGCATAGAGTGTGAAAACTGAGTTTCCTTGAGAGCTGCTTGGAAGCCTGATGGTGTGTGAAGTTAGTGAGCCAAATGGAGTTGTTCTCCCACAAGAACCACTCGGCTGATCCTTCTTCAATATGCCCTTCACCAACATGCAGTGTTTCCTTGATTGAATTAGCTCTCACACCAATATTTGCGTCTAGAGCCTTTGCATTGAGGGCTATCTGAAAACGGGTGTGGCGCTGAAGTTGCCTGAGAATGTGGAGTTGGTGGCATGTGAAACCGCATGTGGAGCATTCGTTTGTGTGGGATGCTCTACCAGGTTCATTCCTAGATAATGCACTCAAAGGGCACTAAGCATAGAGTGTGAAAACTGAGTTTGCTTGAGAGCTGCTTGGAAGCCTGATGGTGTGTGAAGTTAGTGAGCCAAATGGAGTTGTTCTCCCACAAGAACCACTAGGCTGATCCTTCTTCAATATGCCCTTCACCAACATGCAGTGTTTCCTTGATTGAATTAGCTCTCACACCAATATTTGCGTCTAGAGCCTTTGCATTGAGGGCTACCTGAAAACGGCTGTGGCGCTGAAGTTGCCTGTGAATGTGGAGTTGGTGGCATGTGAAACCCGCATGTGGAGCATTCGTTTGTGTGGGATGCTCTACCAGGTTCATTCCTAGATAATGCACTCAAAGGGCACTAAGCATAGAGTGTGAAAACTGAGTTTCCTTGAGAGCTGCTTGGAAGCCTGATGGTGTGTGAAGTTAGTGAGCCAAATGAGTTGTTCTCCCACAAGAACCACTAGGCTGATCCTTCTTCAATATGCCCTTCACCAACATGCAGTGTTTCCTTGATTGAATTAGCTCTCACACCAATATTTGCGTCTAGAGCCTTTGCATTGAGGGCTATCTGAAAACGGCTGTGGCGCTGAAGTTGCCTGTGAATGTGGAGTTGGTGGCATGTGAAACCCGCATGTGGAGCATTCGTTTGTGTGGGATGCTCTACCATGTTCATTCCTAGAAAATGCACTCAAAGGCACTAAGCATAGAGTGTGAAAACTGAGTTTCCTTGAGAGCTGCTTGGAAGCCTGATGGTGTGGTGAAGTTAGTGAGCCAAGTGGAGTTGTTCTGCCACAAGAACCACTCGGCTGATCCTTCTTCAATATGCCCTTCACCAACATGCAGTGTTTCCTTGATTGAATTAGCTCTCACACCAATATTTGCGTCTAGAGCCTTTGCATTGAGGGCTATCTGAAAACGGCAGTGGCGCTGAAGTTGCCTGAGAATGTGAGTTGGTGGCATGTGAAACCCGCATGTGGAGCATTCGTTTGTGTGGATGCTCTACCAGGTTCATCCCTAGATAATGCACTCAAAGGGCACTAAGCATAGAGTGTGAAAACTGAGTTTCTTGAGAGCTGCTTGGAAAGCCTGATGGTGTGTGAAGTTAGTGAGCCAAATGGAGTTGTTCTCCCACAAGAACCACTCGGCTGATCCTTCTTCAATATGCCCTTCACCAACATGCAGTGTTTCCTGATTGAATTAGCTCTCACACCAATATTTGCGTCTAGAGCCTTTGCATTGAGGCTATCTGAAAACGGGTGTGGCGCTGAAGTTGCCTGAGAATGTGGAGTTGGTGCATGTGAAACCCGCATGTGGAGCATTCGTTTGTGTGGGATGCTCTACCAGGTTCATTCCTAGATAATGCACTCAAAGGGCACTAAGCATAGAGTGTGAAAACTGAGTTTGCTTGAGAGCTGCTTGGAAGCCTGATGGTGTGTGAAGTTAGTGAGCCAAATGGAGTTGTTCTCCCACAAGAAACCACTCGGCTGATCCTTCTTCAATATGCCCTTCACCAACATGCAGTGTTTCCTTGATTGAATTAGCTCTCACACCAATATTTGCGTCTAGAGCCTTTGCATTGAGGGCTACCTGAAAACGGCTGTGGCGCTGAAGTTGCCTGTGAATGTGGAGTTGGTGGCATGTGAAACCCGCATGTGGAGCATTCGTTTGTGTGGGATGCTCTACCAGGTTCATTCCTAGATAATGCACTCAAAGGGCACTAAGCATAGAGTGTGAAAACTGAGTTTCCTTGAGAGCTGCTTGGAAGCCTGATGGTGTGTGAAGTTAGTGAGCCAAATGGAGTTGTTCTCCACAAGAACCACTCGGCTGATCCTTCTTCAATATGCCCTTCACCAACATGCAGTGTTTCCTTGATTGAATTAGCTCTCACACCAATATTTGCGTCTAGAGCCTTTGCATTGAGGGCTATCTGAAAACGGCTGTGGCGCTGAAGTTGCTGTGAATGTGGAGTTGGTGGCATGTGAAACCCGCATGTGGGAGCATTCGTTTGTGTGGGATGCTCTACCATGTTCATTCCTAGAAAATGCACTCAAAGGGCACTAAGCATAGAGTGTGAAAACTGAGTTTCCTTGAGAGCTGCTTGGAAGCCTGATGGTGTGTGAAGTTAGTGAGCCAAGTGGAGTTGTTCTGCCACAAGAACCACTCGGCTGATCCTTCTTCAATATGCCCTTCACCAACATGCAGTGTTTCCTTGATTGAATTAGCTCTCACACCAATATTTGCGTCTAGAGCCTTTGCATTGAGGGCTATCTGAAAACGGCAGTGGCGCTGAAGTTGCCTGAGAATGTGAGTTGGTGGCATGTGAAACCCGCATGTGGAGCATTCGTTTGTGTGGGATGCTCTACCAGGTTCATTCCTAGATAATGCACTCAAAGGGCACTAAGCATAGAGTGTGAAAACTGAGTTTGCTTGAGAGCTGCTTGGAAGCCTGATGGTGTGTGAAGTTAGTGAGCCAAATGGAGTTGTTCTCCCACAAGAACCACTCGGCTGATCCTTCTTCAATATGCCCCTTCACCAACATGCAGTGTTTCCTTGATTGAAATAGCTCTCACACCAATATTTGCGTCTAGAGCCTTTGCATTGAGGGCTACCTGAAAACGGCTGTGGCGCTGAAGTTGCCTGTGAAATGTGGAGTTGGTGGCATGTGAAACCGCATGTGGAGCATTCGTTTGTGTGGGATGCTCTACCAGGTTCATTCCTAGATAATGCACTCAAAGGGCACTAAGCATAGAGTGTGAAAACTGAGTTTCCTTGAGAGCTGCTTGGAAGCCTGATGGTGTGTGAAGTTAGTGAGCCAAATGGAGTTGTTCTCCCACAAGAACCACTCGGCTGATCCTTCTTCAATATGCCCTTCACCAACATGCAGTGTTTCCTTGATTGAATTAGCTCTCACACCAATATTTGCGTCTAGAGCCTTTGCATTGAGGGCTATCTGAAAACGGCTGTGGCGCTGAAGTTGCCTGTGAATGTGGAGTTGGTGGCATGTGAAACCCGCATGTGGAGCATTCGTTTGTGTGGGATGCTCTACCATGTTCATTCCTAGAAAATGCACTCAAAGGGCACTAAGCATAGAGTGTGAAACTGAGTTTCCTTGAGAGCTGCTTGGAAGCCTGATGGTGTGTGAAGTTAGTGAGCCAAGTGGAGTTGTTCTGCCACAAGAACCACTCGGCTGATCCTTCTTCAATATGCCCTTCACCAACATGCAGTGTTTCCTTGATTGAATTAGCTCTCACACCAATATTTGCGTCTAGAGCCTTTGCATTGAGGGCTATCTGAAAACGGCAGTGGCGCTGAAGTTGCCTGAGAATGTGGAGTTGGTGGCATGTGAAACCCGCATGTGGAGCATTCGTTTGTGTGGGATGCTCTACCAGGTTCATCCCTAGATAATGCACTCAAAGGGCACTAAGCATAGAGTGTGAAAACTGAGTTTCCTTGAGAGCTGCTTGGAAGCCTGATGGTGTGTGAAGTTAGTGAGCCAAATGGAGTTGTTCTCCACAAGAACCACTCGGCTGATCCTTCTTCAATATGCCCTTCACCAACATGCAGTGTTTCCTTGATTGAATTAGCTCTCACACCAATATTTGCGTCTAGAGCCTTTGCATTGAGGGCTATCTGAAAACGGCTGTGGCGCTGAAGTTGCCTGTGAATGTGGAGTTGGTGGCATGTGAAACCCGCATGTGGAGCATTCGTTTGTGTGGGATGCTCTACCAGTTCATTCCTAGATAATGCACTCAAAGGGCACTAAGCATAGAGTGTGAAAACTGAGTTTCCTTGAGAGCTGCTTGGAAGCCTGATGGTGTGTGAAGTTAGTGAGCCAAATGGAGTTGTTCTCCCACAAGAACCACTCGGCTGATCCTTCTTCAATATGCCCTTCACCAACATGCAGTGTTTCCTTGATTGAATTAGCTCTCACACCAATATTTGCGTCTAGAGCCTTTGCATTGAGGCTATCTGAAAACGGCTGTGGCGCTGAAGTTGCCTGAGAATGTGAGTTGGTGGCATGTGAAACCCGCATGTGGAGCATTCGTTTGTGTGGGATGCTCTACCAGGTTCATTCCTAGTTAATGCACTCAAAGCGCACTAAGCATAGAGTGTGAAAACTGAGTTTCCTTGAGAGCTGCTTGGAAGCCTGATGGTGTGTGAAGTTAGTGAGCCAAATGGAGTTGTTCTCCCACAAGAACCACTCGGCTGATCCTTCTTCAATATGCCCTTCACCAACATGCAGTGTTTCCTTGATTGAATTAGCTCTCACACCAATATTTGCGTCTAGAGCCTTTGCATTGAGGGCTATCTGAAAACGGCTGTGGCGCTTAAGTTGCCTGTGAATGTGGAGTTGGTGGCATGTGAAACCCGCATGTGGAGCATTCGTTTGTGTGGGATGCTCTACCAGGTTCATTCTAGATAATGCACTCAAAGGGCACTAAGCATAGAGTGTGAAACTGAGTTTCCTTGAGAGCTGCTTGGAAGCCTGATGGTGTGTGAAGTTAGTGAGCTAAATGGAGTTGTTCTCCCACAAGAACCACTCGGCTGATCCTTCTTCAATATGCCCTTCACCAACATGCAGTGTTTCCTTGATTGAATTAGCTCTCACACCAATATTTGCGTCTAGAGCCTTTGCATTGAGGGCTATCTGAAGCGGCTGTGGCGCTGAAGTTGCCTGTGAATGTGGAGTTGGTGGCATGTGAAACCCGCATGTGGGGCATTCGTTTGTGTGGGATGCTCTACCAGGTTCATTCCTAGATAATGCACTCAAAGGGCACTAAGCATAGAGTGTGAAAACTGAGTTTCCTTGAGAGCTGCTTGGAAGCCTGATGGTGTGTGAAGTTAGTGAGCCAAATGGAGTTGTTCTCCCACAAGAACCACTCGGCTGATCCTTCTTCAATATGCCCTTCACCAACATGCAGTGTTTCCTTGATTGAATTAGCTCTCACACCAATATTTGCGTCTAGAGCCTTTGCATTGAGGGCTATCTGAAAACGGCTGTGGCGCTGAAGTTGCCTGAGAATGTGGAGTTGGTGGCATGTGAAACCCGCATGTGGAGCATTCGTTTGTGTGGGATGCTCTACCAGGTTCATTCCTAGATAATGCACTCAAAGGGCACTAAGCATAGAGTGTGAAAACTGAGTTTCCTTGAGAGCTGCTTGGAAGCCTGATGGTGTGTGAAGTTAGTGAGCCAAATGGAGTTGTTCTCCCACAAGAACCACTCGGCTGATCCTTCTTCAATATGCCCTTCACCAACATGCAGTGTTTCCTTGATTGAATTAGCTCTCACACCAATATTTGCGTCTAGAGCCTTTGCATTGAGGGCTATCTGAAAACGGCTGTGGCGCTGAAGTTGCCTGAGAATGTGGAGTTGGTGGCATGTGAAACCCGCATGTGAGCATTCGTTTGTGTGGGATGCTCTACCAGGTTCATTCCTAGATAATGCACTCAAGGGCACTAAGCATAGAGTGTGAAAACTGAGTTTCCTTGAGAGCTGCTTGGAAGCCTGATGGTGTGTGAAGTTAGTGAGCCAAATGGAGTTGTTCTCCCACAAGAACCACTCGGCTGATCCTTCTTCAATATGCCCTTCACCAACATGCAGTGTTTCCTTGATTGAATTAGCTCTCACACCAATATTTGCGTCTAGAGCCTTTGCATTGAGGGCTATCTGAAACGGCTGTGGCGCTAAGTTGCCTGTGAATGTGGAGTTGGTGGCATGTGAAACCCGCATGTGGAGTATTCGGTTTGTGTGGATGCTCTACCAGGTTCATTCCTAGATAATGCACTCAAAGGGCACTAAGCATAGAGTGTGAAAACTGAGTTTCCTTGAGAGCTGCTTGGAAGCCTGATGGTGTGTGAAGTTAGTGAGCCAAATGGAGTTGTTCTCCCACAAGAACCACTCGGCTGATCCTTCTTCAATATGCCCTTCACCAACATGCAGTGTTTCCTTGATTGAATTAGCTCTCACACCAATATTTGCGTCTAGAGCCTTTGCATTGAGGGCTATCTGAAAACGGCAGTGGCGCTGAAGTTGCCTGTGAATGTGGAGTTGGTGGCATGTGAAACCCGCATGTGGAGCATTCGTTTGTGTGGGATGCTCTACCAGGTTCATTCCTAGATAATGCACTCAAAGGGCACTAAGCATAGAGTGTGAAAACTGAGTTTCCTTGAGAGCTGCTTGGAAGCCTGATAGTGTGTGAAGATAGTGAGCCAAATGGAGTTGTTCTCCCACAAGAACCACTCGGCTGATCCTTCTTCAATATGCCCTTCACCAACATGCAGTGTTTCCTTGATTGAATTAGCTCTCACACCAATATTTGCGTCTAGAGCCTTTGCATTGAGGGCTATCTGAAAACGGCTGTGGCGCTGAAGTTGCCTGAGAATGTGGAGTTGGTGGCATGTGAAACCCGCATGTGGAGCATTCGTTTGTGTGGGATGCTCTACCAGGTTCATTCCTAGATAATGCACTCAAAGGGCACTAAGCATAGAGTGTGAAAACTGAGTTTCCTTGAGAGCTGCTTGGAAGCCTGATGGTGTGTGAAGTTAGTGAGCTAAATGGAGTTGTTCTCCCACAAGAACCACTCGGCTGATCCTTCTTCAATATGCCCTTCACCAACATGCAGTGTTTCCTTGATTGAATTAGCTCTCACACCAATATTTGCGTCTAGAGCCTTTGCATTGAGGGCTATCTGAAAGCGGCTGTGGCGCTGAAGTTGCCTGTGAATGTGGAGTTGGTGGCATGTGAAACCCGCATGTGGGGCATTCGTTTGTGTGGGATGCTCTACCAGGTTCATTCCTAGATAATGCACTCAAAGGGCACTAAGCATAGAGTGTGAAAACTGAGTTTCCTTGAGAGCTGCTTGGAAGCCTGATGGTGTGTGAAGTTGGTGAGCCAAATGGAGTTGTTCTCCCACAAGAACCACTCGGCTGATCCTTCTTCAATATGCCCTTCACCAACATGCAGTGTTTCCTTGATTGAATTAGCTCTCACACCAATATTTGCGTCTAGAGCCTTTGCATTGAGGGCTATCTGAAAACGGCTGTGGCGCTGAAGTTGCCTGTGAATGTGGAGTTGGTTGCATGTGAAACCCGCATGTGGAGCATTCGTTTGTGTGGGATGCTCTACCAGGTTCATTCCTAGATAATGCACTCAAAGGGCACTAAGCATAGAGTGTGAAAACTGAGTTTCCTTGAGAGCTGCTTGGAAGCCTGATGGTGTGTGAAGTTAGTGAGCCAAATGGAGTTGTTCTCCCACAAGAACCACTCGGCTGATCCTTCTTCAATATGCCCTTCACCAACATGCAGTGTTTCCTTGATTGAATTAGCTCTCACACCAATATTTGCGTCTAGAGCCTTTGCATTGAGGGCTATCTGAAAACGGCTGTGGCGCTGAAGTTGCCTGAGAATGTGGAGTTGGTGGCATGTGAAACCCGCATGTGGAGCATTCGTTTGTGTGGGATGCTCTACCAGGTTCATTCCTAGATAATGCACTCAAAGGGCACTAAGCATAGAGTGTGAAAACTGAGTTTCCTTGAGAGCTGCTTGGAAGCCTGATGGTGTGTGAAGTTAGTGAGCCAAATGAGTTGTTCTCCCACAAGAACCACTCGGCTGATCCTTCTTCAATATGCCCTTCACCAACATGCAGTGTTTCCTTGATTGAATTAGCTCTCACACCAATATTTGCGTCTAGAGCCTTTGCATTGAGGGCTATCTGAAAACGGCTGTGGCGCTTAAGTTGCCTGTGAATGTGGAGTTGGTGGCATGTGAAACCTGCATGTGGAGTATTCGTTTGTGTGGGATGCTCTACCAGGTTCATTCCTAGATAATGCACTCAAAGGGCACTAAGCATAGAGTGTGAAAACTGAGTTTCCTTGAGAGCTGCTTGGAAGCCTGATGGTGTGTGAAGTTAGTGAGCCAAATGGAGTTGTTCTCCCACAAGAACCACTCGGCTGATCCTTCTTCAATATGCCCTTCACCAACATGCAGTGTTTCCTTGATTGAATTAGCTCTCACACCAATATTTGCGTCTAGAGCCTTTGCATTGAGGGCTATCTGAAAACGGCTGTGGCGCTGAAGTTGCCTGAGAATGTGGAGTTGGTGGCATGTGAAACCAGCATGTGGAGCATTCGTTTGTGTGGGATGCTCTACCAGGTTCATTCCTAGATAATGCACTCAAAGGGCACTAAGCATAGAGTGTGAAAACTGAGTTTCCTTGAGAGCTGCTTGGAAGCCTGATGGTGGGTGAAGTTAGTGAGCCAAATGGAGTTGTTCTCCCACAAGAACCACTCGGCTGATCCTTCTTCAATATGCCCTTCACCAACATGCAGTGTTTCCTTGATTGAATTAGCTCTCACACCAATATTTGCGTCTAGAGCCTTTGCATTGAGGGCTATCTGAAAACGGCTGTGGCGCTGAAGTTGCCTGTGAATGTGGAGTTGGTGGCATGTGAAACCCGCATGTGGAGCATTCGTTTGTGTGGGATGCTCTACCAGGTTCATTCCTAGATAATGCACTCAAAGGGCACTAAGCATAGAGTGTGAAAACTGAGTTTCCTTGAGAGCTGCTTGGAAGCCTGATGGTGTGTGAAGTTAGTGAGCCAAATGGAGTTGTTCTCCCTCAAGAACCACTCGGCTGATCCTTGTTCAATATGCCCTTCACCAACATGCAGTGTTTCCTTGATTGAATTAGCTCTCACACCAATATTTGCGTCTAGAGCCTTTGCATTGAGGGCTATCTGAAAGCGGCTGTGGCGCTGAAGTTGCCTGTGAATGTGGAGTTGGTGGCATGTGAAACCCGCATGTGGAGCATTCGTTTGTGTGGGATGCTCTACCAGGTTCATTCCTAGATAATGCACTCAAAGGGCACTAAGCATAGAGTGTGAAAACTGAGTTTCCTTGAGAGCTGCTTGGAAGCCTGATGGTGTGTGAAGTTAGTGAGCCAAATGGAGTTGTTCTCCCACAAGAACCACTCGGCTGATCCTTCTTCAATATGCCCTTCACCAACATGCAGTGTTTCCTTGATTGAATTAGCTCTCACACCAATATTTGCGTCTAGAGCCTTTGCATTGAGGGCTATCTGAAAACGGCAGTGGCGCTGAAGTTGCCTGTGAATGTGGAGTTGGTGGCATGTGAAACCCGCATGTGGAGCATTCGTTTGTGTGGGATGCTCTACCAGGTTCATTCCTAGATAATGCACTCAAAGGGCACTAAGCATAGAGTGTGAAAACTGAGTTTCCTTGAGAGCTGCTTGGAAGCCTGATAGTGTGTGAAGATAGTGAGCCAAATGGAGTTGTTCTCCCACAAGAACCACTCGGCTGATCCTTCTTCAATATGCCCTTCACCAACATGCAGTGTTTCCTTGATTGAATTAGCTCTCACACCAATATTTGCGTCTAGAGCCTTTGCATTGAGGGCTATCTGAAAACGGCTGTGGCGCTGAAGTTGCCTGAGAATGTGGAGTTGGTGGCATGTGAAACCCGCATGTGAAGCATTCGTTTGTGTGGGATGCTCTACCAGGTTCATTCCTAGATAATGCACTCAAAGGGCACTAAGCATAGAGTGTGAAAACTGAGTTTCCTTGAGAGCTGCTTGGAAGCCTGATGGTGGGTGAAGTTAGTGAGCCAAATGGAGTTGTTCTCCCACAAGAACCACTCGGCTGGTCCTTCTTCAATATGCCCTTCACCAACATGCAGTGTTTCCTTGATTGAATTAGCTCTCACACCAATATTTGCGTCTAGAGCCTTTGCATTGAGGGCTATCTGAAAACGGCTGTGGTGCTGAAGTTGCCTGTGAATGTGGAGTTGGTGGCATGTGAAACCCGCATGTGGAGCATTCGTTTGTGTGGGATGCTCTACCAGGTTCATTCCTAGATAATGCACTCAAAGGGCACTAAGCATAGAGTGTGAAAACTGAGTTTCCTTGAGAGCTGCTTGGAAGCCTGATGGTGTGTGAAGTTAGTGAGCCAAATGGAGTTGTTCTCCCTCAAGAACCACTCGGCTGATCCTTCTTCAATATGCCCTTCACCAACATGCAGTGTTTCCTTGATTGAATTAGCTCTCACACCAATATTTGCGTCTAGAGCCTTTGCATTGAGGGCTATCTGAAAGCGGCTGTGGCGCTGAAGTTGCCTGTGAATGTGGAGTTGGTGGCATGTGAAACCCGCATGTGGAGCATTCGTTTGTGTGGGATGCTCTACCAGGTTCATTCCTAGATAATGCACTCAAAGGGCACTAAGCATAGAGTGTGAAAACTGAGTTTCCTTGAGAGCTGCTTGGAAGCCTGATGGTGTGTGAAGTTAGTGAGCCAAATGGAGTTGTTCTCCCACAAGAACCACTCGTCTGATCCTTCTTCAATATGCCCTTCACCAACATGCAGTGTTTCCTTGATTGAATTAGCTCTCACACCAATATTTGCGTCTAGAGCCTTTGCATTGAGGGCTATCTGAAAACGGCTGTGGCTCTGAAGTTGCCTGTGAATGTGGAGTTGGTGGCATGTGAAACCCGCATGTGGAGCATTCGTTTGTGTGGGATGCTCTACCAGGTTCATTCCTAGATAATGCACTCAAAGGGCACTAAGCATAGAGTGTGAAAACTGAGTTTCCTTGAGAGCTGCTTGGAAGCCTGATAGTGTGTGAAGTTAGTGAGTCAAATGGAGTTGTTCTCCCACAAGAACCACTCGGCTGATCCTTCTTCAATATGCCCTTCACCAACATGCAGTGTTTCCTTGATTGAATTAGCTCTCACACCAATATTTGCGTCTAGAGCCTTTGCATTGAGGGCTATCTGAAAACGGCTGTGGCGCTGAAGTTGCCTGAGAATGTGGAGTTGGTGGCATGAGAAACCCGCATGTGGAGCATTCGTTTGTGTGGGATGCTCTGCCAGGTTCATCCCTAGATAATGCACTCAAAGTGCACTAAGCATAGAGTGTGAAAACTCAGTTTCCTTGAGAGCTGCTTGGAAGCCTGATGGTGTGTGAAGTTAGTGAGCCAAATGGAGTTGTTCTCCCACAAGAACCACTCGGCTGATCCTTCTTCAATATGCCCTTCACCAACATGCAGTGTTTCCTTGATTGAATTAGCTCTCACACCAATATTTGCGTCTAGAGCCTTTGCATTGAGGGCTATCTGAAAACGGCTGTGGCGCTGAAGTTGCCTGTGAATGTGGAGTTGGTGGCATGTGAAACCCGCATGTGGAGCATTCGTTTGTGTGGGATGCTCTACCAGGTTCATTCCTAGATAATGCACTCAAAGGGCACTAAGCATAGAGTGTGAAAACTGAGTTTCCTTGAGAGCTGCTTGGAAGCCTGATGGTGTGTGAAGTTAGTGAGCCAAATGGAGTTGTTCTCCCTCAAGAACCACTCGGCTGATCCTTCTTCAATATGCCCTTCACCAACATGCAGTGTTTCCTTGATTGAATTAGCTCTCACACCAATATTTGCGTCTAGAGCCTTTGCATTGAGGGCTATCTGAAAACGGCTGTGGCGCTGAAGTTGCCTGTGAATGTGGAGTTGGTGGCATGTGAAACCCGCATGTGGAGCATTCGTTTGTGTGGGATGCTCTACCAGGTTCATTCCTAGATAATGCACTCAAAGGGCACTAAGCATAGAGTGTGAAAACTGAGTTTCCTTGAGAGCTGCTTGGAAGCCTGATGGTGTGTGAAGTTAGTGAGCCAAATGGAGTTGTTCTCCCACAAGAACCACTCGGCTGATCCTTCTTCAATATGCCCTTCACAAACATGCAGTGTTTCCTTGATTGAATTAGCTCTCACACCAATATTTGCGTCTAGAGCCTTTGCATTGAGGGCTATCTGAAAACGGCTGTGGCGCTGAAGTTGCCTGAGAATGTGGAGTTGGTGGCATGTGAAACCCGCATGTGGAGCATTCGTTTGTGTGGGATGCTCTACCAGGTTCATTCCTAGATAATGCACTCAAAGGGCACTAAGCATAGAGTGTGAAAACTGAGTTTCCTTGAGAGCTGCTTGGAAGCCTGATGGTGTGTGAAGTTAGTGAGCCAAATGGAGTTGTTCTCCCACAAGAACCACTCGGCTGATCCTTCTTCAATATGCCCTTCACAAACATGCAGTGTTTCCTTGATTGAATTAGCTCTCACACCAATATTTGCGTCTAGAGCCTTTGCATTGAGGGCTATCTGAAAACGGCTGTGGCGCTGAAGTTGCCTGAGAATGTGGAGTTGGTGGCATGTGAAACCAGCATGTGGAGCATTCGTTTGTGTGGGATGCTCTACCAGGTTCATTCCTAGATAATGCACTCAAAGAGCACTAAGCATAGAGTGTGAAAACTGAGTTTCCTTGAGAGCTGCTTGGAAGCCTGATGGTGTGTGAAGTTAGTGAGCCAAATGGAGTTGTTCTCCCACAAGAACCACTCGGCTGATCCTTCTTCAATATGCCCTTCACCAACATGCAGTGTTTCCTTGATTGAATTAGCTCTCACACCAATATTTGCGTCTAGAGCCTTTGCATTGAGGGCTATCTGAAAGCGGCTGTGGCGCTGAAGTTGCCTGTGAATGTGGAGTTGGTGGCATGTGAAACCCGCATGTGGAGCATTCGTTTGTGTGGGATGCTCTACCAGGTTCATTCCTAGATAATGCACTCAAAGGGCACTAAGCATAGAGTGTGAAAACTGAGTTTCCTTGAGAGCTGCTTGGAAGCCTGATGGTGTGTGAAGTTAGTGAGCCAAATGGAGTTGTTCTCCCACAAGAACCACTCGGCTGATCCTTCTTCAATATGCCCTTCACCAACATGCAGTGTTTCCTTGATTGAATTAGCTCTCACACCAATATTTGCGTCTAGAGCCTTTGCATTGAGGGCTATCTGAAAACGGCTGTGGCGCTGAAGTTGCCTGTGAATGTGGAGTTGGTGGCATGTGAAACCCGCATGTGGAGCATTCGTTTGTGTGGGATGCTCTACCAGGTTCATTCCTAGATAATGCACTCAAAGGGCACTAAGCATAGAGTGTGAAAACTGAGTTTCCTTGAGAGCTGCTTGGAAGCCTGATGGTGTGTGAAGTTAGTGAGCCAAATGGAGTTGTTCTCCCACAAGAACCACTCGGCTGATCCTTCTTCAATATGCCCTTCACCAACATGCAGTGTTTCCTTGATTGAATTAGCTCTCACACCAATATTTGCGTCTAGAGCCTTTGCATTGAGGGCTATCTGAAAATGGCTGTGGCGCCGAAGTTGCCTGAGAATGTGGAGTTGGTGGCATGTGAAACCCGCATGTGGAGCATTCGTTTGTGTGGGATGCTCTACCAGGTTCATTCCTAGATAATGCACTCAAAGGGCACTAAGCATAGAGTGTGAAAACTGAGTTTCCTTGAGAGCTGCTTGGAAGCCTGATGGTGTGTGAAGTTAGTGAGCCAAATGGAGTTGTTCTCCCACAAGAACCACTCGGCTGATCCTTCTTCAATATGCCCTTCACCAACATGCAGTGTTTCCTTGATTGAATTAGCTCTCACACCAATATTTGCGTCTAGAGCCTTTGCATTGAGGGCTATCTGAAAACGGCTGTGGCGTTTAGTTGCCTGAGAATGTGGAGTTGGTGGCATGTGAAACCCGCATGTGGAGCATTCGTTTGTGTGGGATGCTCTACCAGGTTCATTCCTAGATAATGCACTCAAAGGGCACTAAGCATAGAGTGTGAAAACTGAGTTTCCTTGAGAGCTGCTTGGAAGCCTGATGGTGTGTGAAGTTAGTGAGCCAAATGGAGTTGTTCTCCCTCAAGAACCACTCGGCTGATCCTTCTTCAATATGCCCTTCACCAACATGCAGTGTTTCCTTGATTGAATTAGCTCTCACACCAATATTTGCGTCTAGAGCCTTTGCATTGAGGGCTATCTGAAAACGGCTGTGGCGCTGAAGTTGCCTGTGAATGTGGAGTTGGTGGCATGTGAAACCCGCATGTGGAGCATTCGTTTGTGTGGGATGCTCTACCAGGTTCATTCCTAGATAATGCACTCAAAGGGCACTAAGCATAGAGTGTGAAAACTGAGTTTCCTTGAGAGCTGCTTGGAAGCCTGATGGTGTGTGAAGTTAGTGAGCCAAATGGAGTTGTTCTCCCACAAGAACCACTCGGCTGATCCTTCTTCAATATGCCCTTCACAAACATGCAGTGTTTCCTTGATTGAATTAGCTCTCACACCAATATTTGCGTCTAGAGCCTTTGCATTGAGGGCTATCTGAAAACGGCTGTGGCGCTGAAGTTGCCTGTGAATGTGGAGTTGGTGGCATGTGAAACCCGCATGTGGAGCATTCGTTTGTGTGGGATGCTCTACCAGGTTCATTCCTAGATAATGCACTCAAAGGGCACTAAGCATAGAGTGTGAAAACTGAGTTTCCTTGAGAGCTGCTTGGAAGCCTGATGGTGTGTGAAGTTAGTGAGCCAAATGGAGTTGTTCTCCCACAAGAACCACTCGGCTGATCCTTCTTCAATATGCCCTTCACCAACATGCAGTGTTTCCTTGATTGAATTAGCTCTCACACCAATATTTGCGTCTAGAGCCTTTGCATTGAGGGCTATCTGAAAGCGGCTGTGGCGCTGAAGTTGCCTGTGAATGTGGAGTTGGTGGCATGTGAAACCCGCATGTGGAGCATTCGTTTGTGTGGGATGCTCTACCAGGTTCATTCCTAGATAATGCACTCAAAGGGCACTAAGCATAGAGTGTGAAAACTGAGTTTCCTTGAGAGCTGCTTGGAAGCCTGATGGTGTGTGAAGTTAGTGAGCCAAATGGAGTTGTTCTCCCACAAGAACCACTCGGCTGATCCTTCTTCAATATGCCCTTCACCAACATGCAGTGTTTCCTTGATTGAATTAGCTCTCACACCAATATTTGCGTCTAGAGCCTTTGCATTGAGGGCTATCTGAAAACGGCTGTGGCGCTGAAGTTGCCTGTGAATGTGGAGTTGGTGGCATGTGAAACCCGCATGTGGAGCATTCGTTTGTGTGGGATGCTCTACCAGGTTCATTCCTAGATAATGCACTCAAAGGGCACTAAGCATAGAGTGTGAAAACTGAGTTTCCTTGAGAGCTGCTTGGAAGCCTGATGGTGTGTGAAGTTAGTGAGCCAAATGGAGTTGTTCTCCCACAAGAACCACTCGGCTGATCCTTCTTCAATATGCCCTTCACCAACATGCAGTGTTTCCTTGATTGAATTAGCTCTCACACCAATATTTGCGTCTAGAGCCTTTGCATTGAGGGCTATCTGAAAACGGCTATGGCGCTGAAGTTGCCTGAGAATGTGGAGTTGGTGGCATGTGAAACCCGCATGTGGAGCATTCGTTTGTGTGGGATGCTCTACCAGGTTCATCCCTAGATAATGAACTCAAAGAGCACTAAGCATAGAGTGTGAAAACTGAGTTTCCTTGAGAGCTGCTTGGAAGCCTGATGGTGTGTGAAGTTAGTGAGCCAAATGGAGTTGTTCTCCGACAAGAACCACTCGGCTGATCCTTCTTCAATATGCCCTTCACCAACATGCAGTGTTTCCTTGATTGAATTAGCTCTCACACCAATATTTGCGTCTAGAGCCTTTGCATTGAGGGCTATCTGAAAACGGCTGTGGCGCTGAAGTTGCCTGTGAATGTGGAGTTGGTGGCATGTGAAACCCGCATGTGGAGCATTCGTTTGTGTGGGATGCTCTACCAGGTTCATTCCTAGATAATCCTAGATAATGCACTCAAAGGGCACTAAGCATAGAGTGTGAAAACTGAGTTTCCTTGAGAGCTGCTTGGAAGCCTGATGGTGTGTGAAGTTAGTGAGCCAAATGGAGTTGTTCTCCCACAAGAACCACTCGGCTGATCCTTCTTCAATATGCCCTTCACCAACATGCAGTGTTTCCTTGATTGAATTAGCTCTCACACCAATATTTGCGTCTAGAGCCTTTGCATTGAGGGCTATCTGAAAACGGCTGTGGCGCTTAAGTTGCCTGTGAATGTGGAGTTGGTGGCATGTGAAACCCGCATGTGGAGCATTCGTTTGTGTGGGATGCTCTACCAGGTTCATTCCTAGATAATGCACTCAAAGGGCACTAAGCACAGAGTGTGAAAACTGAGTTTCCTTGAGAGCTGCTTGGAAGCCTGATGGTGTGTGAAGTTAGTGAGCCAAATGGAGTTGTTCTCCCACAAGAACCACTCGGCTGATCCTTCTTCAATATGCCCTTCACAAACATGCAGTGTTTCCTTGATTGAATTAGCTCTCACACCAATATTTGCATCTAGAGCCTTTGCATTGAGGGCTATCTGAAAACGGCTGTGGCGCTTAAGTTGCCTGAGAATGTGGAGTTGGTGGCATGTGAAACCCGCATGTGGAGCATTCGTTTGTGTGGGATGCTCTACCAGGTTCATCCCTAGATAATGAACTCAAAGAGCACTAAGCATAGAGTGTGAAAACTGAGTTTCCTTGAGAGCTGCTTGGAAGCCTGATAGTGTGTGAAGTTAGTGAGCCAAATGGAGTTGTTCTCCCACAAGAACCACTCGGCTGATCCTTCTTCAATATGCCCTTCACAAACATGCAGTGTTTCCTTGATTGAATTAGCTCTCACACCAATATTTGCGTCTAGAGCCTTTGCATTGAGGGCTATCTGAAAACGGCTGTGGCGCTGAAGTTGCCTGAGAATGTGGAGTTGGTGGAATGTGAAACCCGCATGTGGAGCATTCGTTTGTGTGGGATGCTCTACCAGGTTCATTCCTAGATAATGCACTCAAAGGGCACTAAGCATAGAGTGTGAAAACTGAGTTTCCTTGAGAGCTGCTTGGAAGCCTGATGGTGTGTGAAGTTAGTGAGCCAAATGGAGTTGTTCTCCCACAAGAACCACTCGGCTGATCCTTCTTCAATATGCCCTTCACCAACATGCAGTGTTTCCTTGATTGAATTAGCTCTCACACCAATATTTGCGTCTAGAGCCTTTGCATTGAGGGCTATCTGAAAATGGCTGTGGCGCTTAAGTTGCCTGTGAATGTGGAGTTGGTGGCATGTGAAACCCGCATGTGGAGCATTCGTTTGTGTGGGATGCTCTACCAGGTTCATTCCTAGATAATGCACTCAAAGGGCACTAAGCATAGAGTGTGAAAACTGAGTTTCCTTGAGAGCTGCTTGGAAGCCTGATGGTGTGTGAAGTTAGTGAGCCAGATGGAGTTGTTCTCCCACAAGAACCACTCGGCTGATCCTTCTTCAATATGCCCTTCACCAACATGCAGTGTTTCCTTGATTGAATTAGCTCTCACACCAATATTTGCGTCTAGAGCCTTTGCATTGAGGGATATCTGAAAACGGCTGTGGCGCTGAAGTTGCCTGTGAATGTGGAGTTGGTGGCATGTGAAACCCGCATGTGGAGCATTCGTTTGTGTGGGATGCTCTACCAGGTTCATTCCTAGATAATGCACTCAAAGGGCACTAAGCATAGAATGTGAAAACTGAGTTTCCTTGAGAGCTGCTTGGAAGCCTGATGGTGTGTGAAGTTAGTGAGCCAAATGGAGTTGTTCTCCCACAAGAACCACTCGGCTGATCCTTCTTCAATATGCCCTTCACCAACATGCAGTGTTTCCTTGATTGAATTAGCTCTCACACCAATATATGCCTCTAGAGCCTTTGCATTGAGGGCTATCTGAAAACGGCTGTGGCGCTTAAGTTGCCTGAGAATGTGGAGTTGGTGGCATGTGAAACCCGCATGTGGAGCATTCGTTTGTGTGGGATGCTCTACCAGGTTCATTCCTAGATAATGCACTCAAAGGGCACTAAGCATAGAGTGTGAAAACTGAGTTTCCTTGAGAGCTGCTTGGAAGCCTGATGGTGTGTGAAGTTAGTGAGCCAAATGGAGTTGTTCTCCCACAAGAACCACTTGGCTGATCCTTCTTCAATATGCCCTTCACCAACATGCAGTGTTTCCTTGATTGAATTAGCTCTCACACCAATATTTGCGTCTAGAGCCTTTGCATTGAGGGCTATCTGAAAACGGCTGTGGCGCTGAAGTTGCCTGAGAATGTGGAGTTGGTGGCATGTGAAACCCGCATGTGGAGCATTCGTTTGTGTGGGATGCTCTACCAGGTTCATCCCTAGATAATGAACTCAAAGAGCACTAAGCATAGAGTGTGAAAACTGAGTTTCCTTGAGAGCTGCTTGGAAGCCTGATGGTGTGTGAAGTTAGTGAGCCAAATGGAGTTGTTCTCCCACAAGAACCACTCGGCTGATCCTTCTTCAATATGCCCTTCACCAACATGCAGTGTTTCCTTGATTGAATTAGCTCTCACACCAATATTTGCGTCTAGAGCCTTTGCATTGAGGGCTATCTGAAAACGGCTGTGGCGCTTAAGTTGCCTGTGAATGTGGAGTTGGTGGCATGTGAAACCCGCATGTGGAGCATTCGTTTGTGTGGGATGCTCTACCAGGTTCATTCCTAGATAATGCACTCAAAGGGCACTAAGCATAGAGTGTGAAAACTGAGTTTCCTTGAGAGCTGCTTGGAAGCCTGATGGTGTGTGAAGTTAGTGAGCCAGATGGAGTTGTTCTCCCACAAGAACCACTCGGCTGATCCTTCTTCAATATGCCCTTCACCAACATGCAGTGTTTCCTTGATTGAATTAGCTCTCACACCAATATTTGCGTCTAGAGCCTTTGCATTGAGGGCTATCTGAAAACGGCTGTGGCGCTGAAGTTGCCTGAGAATGTGGAGTTGGTGGCATGTGAAACCCGCATGTGGAGCATTCGTTTGTGTGGGATGCTCTGCCAGGTTCATTCCTAGATAATGCACTCAAAGGGCACTAAGCATAGAGTGTGAAAACTGAGTTTCCTTGAGAGCTGCTTGGAAGCCTGATGGTGTGTGAAGTTAGTGAGCCAAATGGAGTTGTTCTCCCACAAGAACCACTCGGCTGATCCTTCTTCAATATGCCCTTCACCAACATGCAGTGTTTCCTTGATTGAATTAGCTCTCACACCAATATTTGCGTCTAGAGCCTTTGCATTGAGGGCTATCTGAAAACGGCTGTGGCGCTGAAGTTGCCTGAGAATGTGGAGTTGGTGGCATGTGAAACCCGCATGTGGAGCATTCGTTTGTGTGGGATGCTCTGCCAGGTTCATTCCTAGATAATGCACTCAAAGGGCACTAAGCATAGAGTGTGAAAACTGAGTTTCCTTGAGAGCTGCTTGGAAGCCTGATGGTGTGTGAAGTTAGTGAGCCAAATGGAGTTGTTCTCCCACAAGAACCACTCGGCTGATCCTTCTTCAATATGCCCTTCACCAACATGCAGTGTTTCCTTGATTGAATTAGCTCTCACACCAATATTTGCGTCTAGAGCCTTTGCATTGAGGGCTATCTGAAAACGGCTGTGGCGCTGAAGTTGCCTGAGAATGTGGAGTTGGTGGCATGTGAAACCCGCATGTGGAGCATTCGTTTGTGTGGGATGCTCTACCAGGTTCATTCCTAGATAATGCACTCAAAGGGCACTAAGCATAGAGTGTGAAAACTGAGTTTCCTTGAGAGCTGCTTGGAAGCCTGATGGTGTGTGAAGTTAGTGAGCCAAATGGAGTTGTTCTCCCACAAGAACCACTCGGCTGATCCTTCTTCAATATGCCCTTCACCAACATGCAGTGTTTCCTTGATTGAATTAGCTCTCACACCAATATTTGCGTCTAGAGCCTTTGCATTGAGGGCTATCTGAAAACGGCTGTGGCGCTGAAGTTGCCTGTGAATGTGGAGTTGGTGGCATGTGAAACCCGCATGTGGAGCATTCGTTTGTGTGGGATGCTCTACCAGGTTCATTCCTAGATAATGCACTCAAAGGGCACTAAGCATAGAGTGTGAAAACTGAGTTTCCTTGAGAGCTGCTTGGAAGCCTGATGGTGTGTGAAGTTAGTGAGCCAAATGGAGTTGTTCTCCCTCAAGAACCACTCGGCTGATCCTTCTTCAATATGCCCTTCACCAACATGCAGTGTTTCCTTGATTGAATTAGCTCTCACACCAATATTTGCGTCTAGAGCCTTTGCATTGAGGGCTATCTGAAAACGGCTGTGGCGCTGAAGTTGCCTGTGAATGTGGAGTTGGTGGCATGTGAAACCCGCATGTGGAGCATTCGTTTGTGTGGGATGCTCTACCAGGTTCATTCCTAGATAATGCACTCAAAGAGCACTAAGCATAGAGTGTGAAAACTGAGTTTCCTTGAGAGCTGCTTGGAAGCCTGATGGTGTGTGAAGTTAGTGAGCCAGATGGAGTTGTTCTCCCACAAGAACCACTCGGCTGATCCTTCTTCAATATGCCCTTCACCAACATGCAGTGTTTCCTTGATTGAATTAGCTCTCACACCAATATTTGCGTCTAGAGCCTTTGCATTGAGGGATATCTGAAAACGGCTGTGGCGCTGAAGTTGCCTGTGAATGTGGAGTTGGTGGCATGTGAAACCCGCATGTGGAGCATTCGTTTGTGTGGGATGCTCTACCAGGTTCATTCCTACATAATGCACTCAAAGGGCACTAAGCATAGAGTGTGAAAACTGAGTTTCCTTGAGAGCTGCTTGGAAGCCTGATGGTGTGTGAAGTTAGTGAGCCAAATGGAGTTGTTCTCCCACAAGAACCACTCGGCTGATCCTTCTTCAATATGCCCTTCACCAACATGCAGTGTTTCCTTGATTGAATTAGCTCTCACACCAATATTTGCGTCTAGAGCCTTTGCATTGAGGGCTATCTGAAAACGGCTGTGGCGCTTAAGTTGCCTGAGAATGTGGAGTTGGTGGCATGTGAAACCCGCATGTGGAGCATTCGTTTGTGTGGGATGCTCTGCCAGGTTCATCCCTAGATAATGCACTCAAAGGGCACTAAGCATAGAGTGTGAAAACTGAGTTTCCTTGAGAGCTGCTTGGAAGCCTGATGGTGTGTGAAGTTAGTGAGCCAAATGGAGTTGCTCTCCCACAAGAACCACTCGGCTGATCCTTCTTCAATATGCCCTTCACCAACATGCAGTGTTTCCTTGATTGAATTAGCTCTCACACCAATATTTGCGTCTAGAGCCTTTGCATTGAGGGCTATCTGAAAATGGCTGTGGCGCCGAAGTTGCCTGAGAATGTGGAGTTGGTGGCATGTGAAACCCGCATGTGGAGCATTCGTTTGTGTGGGATGCTCTACCAGGTTCTTTCCTAGATAATGCACTCAAAGGGCACTAAGCATAGAGTGTGAAAACTGAGTTTCCTTGAGAGCTGCTTGGAAGCCTGATGGTGTGTGAAGTTAGTGAGCCAAATGGAGTTGTTCTCCCACAAGAACCACTCGGCTGATCCTTCTTCAATATGCCCTTCACCAACATGCAGTGTTTCCTTGATTGAATTAGCTCTCACACCAATATTTGCGTCTAGAGCCTTTGCATTGAGGGCTATCTGAAAACGGCTGTGGCGCTGAAGTTGCCTGAGAATGTGGAGTTGGTGGCATGTGAAACCCGCATGTGGAGCATTCGTTTGTGTGGGATGCTCTACCAGGTTCATTCGTAGATAATGCACTCAAAGGGCACTAAGCATAGAGTGTGAAAACTGAGTTTCCTTGAGAGCTGCTTGGAAGCCTGATGGTGTGTGAAGTTAGTGAGCCAAATGGAGTTGTTCTCCCACAAGAACCACTCGGCTGATCCTTCTTCAATATGCCCTTCACCAACATGCAGTGTTTCCTTGATTGAATTAGCTCTCACACCAATATTTGCGTCTAGAGCCTTTGCATTGAGGGCTATCTGAAAACGGCTGTGGCGCTGAAGTTGCCTGAGAATGTGGAGTTGGTGGCATGTGAAACCCGCATGTGGAGCATTCGTTTGTGTGGGATGCTCTACCAGGTTCATTCCTAGATAATGAACTCAAAGAGCACTAAGCATAGAGTGTGAAAACTGAGTTTCCTTGAGAGCTGCTTGGAAGCCTGATAGTGTGTGAAGTTAGTGAGCCAAATGGAGTTGTTCTCCCACAAGAACCACTCGGCTGATCCTTCTTCAATATGCCCTTCACAAACATGCAGTGTTTCCTTGATTGAATTAGCTCTCACACCAATATTTGCGTCTAGAGCCTTTGCATTGAGGGCTATCTGAAAACGGCTGTGGCGCTGAAGTTGCCTGAGAATGTGGAGTTGGTGGCATGTGAAACCCGCATGTGGAGCATTCGTTTGTGTGGGATGCTCTACCAGGTTCATTCCTAGATAATGCACTCAAAGGGCACTAAGCATAGAGTGTGAAAACTGAGTTTCCTTGAGAGCTGCTTGGAAGCCTGATGGTGTGTGAAGTTAGTGAGCCAAATGGAGTTGTTCTCCCACAAGAACCACTCGGCTGATCCTTCTTCAATATGCCCTTCACCAACATGCAGTGTTTCCTTGATTGAATTAGCTCTCACACCAATATTTGCGTCTAGAGCCTTTGCATTGAGGGCTATCTGAAAATGGCTGTGGCGCTTAAGTTGCCTGTGAATGTGGAGTTGGTGGCATGTGAAACCCGCATGTGGAGCATTCGTTTGTGTGGGATGCTCTACCAGGTTCATTCCTAGATAATGCACTCAAAGGGCACTAAGCATAGAGTGTGAAAACTGAGTTTCCTTGAGAGCTGCTTGGAAGCCTGATGGTGTGTGAAGTTAGTGAGCCAGATGGAGTTGTTCTCCCACAAGAACCACTCGGCTGATCCTTCTTCAATATGCCCTTCACCAACATGCAGTGTTTCCTTGATTGAATTAGCTCTCACACCAATATTTGCGTCTAGAGCCTTTGCATTGAGGGATATCTGAAAACGGCTGTGGCGCTGAAGTTGCCTGTGAATGTGGAGTTGGTGGCATGTGAAACCCGCATGTGGAGCATTCGTTTGTGTGGGATGCTCTACCAGGTTCATTCCTAGATAATGCACTCAAAGGGCACTAAGCATAGAATGTGAAAACTGAGTTTCCTTGAGAGCTGCTTGGAAGCCTGATGGTGTGTGAAGTTAGTGAGCCAAATGGAGTTGTTCTCCCACAAGAACCACTCGGCTGATCCTTCTTCAATATGCCCTTCACCAACATGCAGTGTTTCCTTGATTGAATTAGCTCTCACACCAATATATGCCTCTAGAGCCTTTGCATTGAGGGCTATCTGAAAACGGCTGTGGCGCTTAAGTTGCCTGAGAATGTGGAGTTGGTGGCATGTGAAACCCGCATGTGGAGCATTCGTTTGTGTGGGATGCTCTACCAGGTTCATTCCTAGATAATGCACTCAAAGGGCACTAAGCATAGAGTGTGAAAACTGAGTTTCCTTGAGAGCTGCTTGGAAGCCTGATGGTGTGTGAAGTTAGTGAGCCAAATGGAGTTGTTCTCCCACAAGAACCACTTGGCTGATCCTTCTTCAATATGCCCTTCACCAACATGCAGTGTTTCCTTGATTGAATTAGCTCTCACACCAATATTTGCGTCTAGAGCCTTTGCATTGAGGGCTATCTGAAAACGGCTGTGGCGCTGAAGTTGCCTGAGAATGTGGAGTTGGTGGCATGTGAAACCCGCATGTGGAGCATTCGTTTGTGTGGGATGCTCTACCAGGTTCATCCCTAGATAATGAACTCAAAGAGCACTAAGCATAGAGTGTGAAAACTGAGTTTCCTTGAGAGCTGCTTGGAAGCCTGATGGTGTGTGAAGTTAGTGAGCCAAATGGAGTTGTTCTCCCACAAGAACCACTCGGCTGATCCTTCTTCAATATGCCCTTCACCAACATGCAGTGTTTCCTTGATTGAATTAGCTCTCACACCAATATTTGCGTCTAGAGCCTTTGCATTGAGGGCTATCTGAAAACGGCTGTGGCGCTTAAGTTGCCTGTGAATGTGGAGTTGGTGGCATGTGAAACCCGCATGTGGAGCATTCGTTTGTGTGGGATGCTCTGCCAGGTTCATTCCTAGATAATGCACTCAAAGGGCACTAAGCATAGAGTGTGAAAACTGAGTTTCCTTGAGAGCTGCTTGGAAGCCTGATGGTGTGTGAAGTTAGTGAGCCAGATGGAGTTGTTCTCCCACAAGAACCACTCGGCTGATCCTTCTTCAATATGCCCTTCACCAACATGCAGTGTTTCCTTGATTGAATTAGCTCTCACACCAATATTTGCGTCTAGAGCCTTTGCATTGAGGGCTATCTGAAAACGGCTGTGGCGCTTAAGTTGCCTGAGAATGTGGAGTTGGTGGCATGTGAAACCCGCATGTGGAGCATTCGTTTGTGTGGGATGCTCTGCCAGGTTCATCCCTAGATAATGCACTCAAAGGGCACTAAGCATAGAGTGTGAAAACTGAGTTTCCTTGAGAGCTGCTTGGAAGCCTGATGGTGTGTGAAGTTAGTGAGCCAAATGGAGTTGTTCTCCCACAAGAACCACTCGGCTGATCCTTCTTCAATATGCCCTTCACCAACATGCAGTGTTTCCTTGATTGAATTAGCTCTCACACCAATATTTGCGTCTAGAGCCTTTGCATTGAGGGCTATCTGAAAACGGCTGTGGCGCTGAAGTTGCCTGAGAATGTGGAGTTGGTGGCATGTGAAACCCGCATGTGGAGCATTCGTTTGTGTGGGATGCTCTGCCAGGTTCATTCCTAGATAATGCACTCAAAGGGCACTAAGCATAGAGTGTGAAAACTGAGTTTCCTTGAGAGCTGCTTGGAAGCCTGATGGTGTGTGAAGTTAGTGAGCCAAATGGAGTTGTTCTCCCACAAGAACCACTCGGCTGATCCTTCTTCAATATGCCCTTCACCAACATGCAGTGTTTCCTTGATTGAATTAGCTCTCACACCAATATTTGCGTCTAGAGCCTTTGCATTGAGGGCTATCTGAAAACGGCTGTGGCGCTGAAGTTGCCTGAGAATGTGGAGTTGGTGGCATGTGAAACCCGCATGTGGAGCATTCGTTTGTGTGGGATGCTCTACCAGGTTCATTCCTAGATAATGCACTCAAAGGGCACTAAGCATAGAGTGTGAAAACTGAGTTTCCTTGAGAGCTGCTTGGAAGCCTGATGGTGTGTGAAGTTAGTGAGCCAAATGGAGTTGTTCTCCCACAAGAACCACTCGGCTGATCCTTCTTCAATATGCCCTTCACCAACATGCAGTGTTTCCTTGATTGAATTAGCTCTCACACCAATATTTGCGTCTAGAGCCTTTGCATTGAGGGCTATCTGAAAACGGCTGTGGCGCTGAAGTTGCCTGTGAATGTGGAGTTGGTGGCATGTGAAACCCGCATGTGGAGCATTCGTTTGTGTGGGATGCTCTACCAGGTTCATTCCTAGATAATGCACTCAAAGGGCACTAAGCATAGAGTGTGAAAACTGAGTTTCCTTGAGAGCTGCTTGGAAGCCTGATGGTGTGTGAAGTTAGTGAGCCAAATGGAGTTGTTCTCCCTCAAGAACCACTCGGCTGATCCTTCTTCAATATGCCCTTCACCAACATGCAGTGTTTCCTTGATTGAATTAGCTCTCACACCAATATTTGCGTCTAGAGCCTTTGCATTGAGGGCTATCTGAAAACGGCTGTGGCGCTGAAGTTGCCTGTGAATGTGGAGTTGGTGGCATGTGAAACCCGCATGTGGAGCATTCGTTTGTGTGGGATGCTCTACCAGGTTCATTCCTAGATAATGCACTCAAAGAGCACTAAGCATAGAGTGTGAAAACTGAGTTTCCTTGAGAGCTGCTTGGAAGCCTGATGGTGTGTGAAGTTAGTGAGCCAGATGGAGTTGTTCTCCCACAAGAACCACTCGGCTGATCCTTCTTCAATATGCCCTTCACCAACATGCAGTGTTTCCTTGATTGAATTAGCTCTCACACCAATATTTGCGTCTAGAGCCTTTGCATTGAGGGCTATCTGAAAACGGCTGTGGCGCTGAAGTTGCCTGTGAATGTGGAGTTGGTGGCATGTGAAACCCGCATGTGGAGCATTCGTTTGTGTGGGATGCTCTACCAGGTTCATTCCTAGATAATGCACTCAAAGGGCACTAAGCATAGAGTGTGAAAACTGAGTTTCCTTGAGAGCTGCTTGGAAGCCTGATGGTGTGTGAAGTTAGTGAGCCAAATGGAGTTGTTCTCCCACAAGAACCACTCGGCTGATCCTTCTTCAATATGCCCTTCACCAACATGCAGTGTTTCCTTGATTGAATTAGCTCTCACACCAATATTTGCGTCTAGAGCCTTTGCATTGAGGGCTATCTGAAAACGGCTGTGGCGCTGAAGTTGCCTGAGAATGTGGAGTTGGTGGCATGTGAAACCCGCATGTGGAGCATTCGTTTGTGTGGGATGCTCTGCCAGGTTCATCCCTAGATAATGCACTCAAAGGGCACTAAGCATAGAGTGTGAAAACTGAGTTTCCTTGAGAGCTGCTTGGAAGCCTGATGGTGTGTGAAGTTAGTGAGCCAAATGGAGTTGCTCTCCCACAAGAACCACTCGGCTGATCCTTCTTCAATATGCCCTTCACCAACATGCAGTGTTTCCTTGATTGAATTAGCTCTCACACCAATATTTGCGTCTAGAGCCTTTGCATTGAGGGCTATCTGAAAATGGCTGTGGCGCTGAAGTTGCCTGAGAATGTGGAGTTGGTGGCATGTGAAACCCGCATGTGGAGCATTCGTTTGTGTGGGATGCTCTACCAGGTTCTTTCCTAGATAATGCACTCAAAGGGCACTAAGCATAGAGTGTGAAAACTGAGTTTCCTTGAGAGCTGCTTGGAAGCCTGATGGTGTGTGAAGTTAGTGAGCCAAATGGAGTTGTTCTCCCACAAGAACCACTCGGCTGATCCTTCTTCAATATGCCCTTCACCAACATGCAGTGTTTCCTTGATTGAATTAGCTCTCACACCAATATTTGCGTCTAGAGCCTTTGCATTGAGGGCTATCTGAAAACGGCTGTGGCGCTGAAGTTGCCTGAGAATGTGGAGTTGGTGGCATGTGAAACCCGCATGTGGAGCATTCGTTTGTGTGGGATGCTCTACCAGGTTCATTCGTAGATAATGCACTCAAAGGGCACTAAGCATAGAGTGTGAAAACTGAGTTTCCTTGAGAGCTGCTTGGAAGCCTGATGGTGTGTGAAGTTAGTGAGCCAAATGGAGTTGTTCTCCCACAAGAACCACTCGGCTGATCCTTCTTCAATATGCCCTTCACCAACATGCAGTGTTTCCTTGATTGAATTAGCTCTCACACCAATATTTGCGTCTAGAGCCTTTGCATTGAGGGCTATCTGAAAACGGCTGTGGCGCTGAAGTTGCCTGAGAATGTGGAGTTGGTGGCATGTGAAACCCGCATGTGGAGCATTCGTTTGTGTGGGATGCTCTACCAGGTTCATCCTTAGATAATGAACTCAAAGAGCACTAAGCATAGAGTGTGAAAACTGAGTTTCCTTGAGAGCTGCTTGGAAGGCTGATGGTGTGTGAAGTTAGTGAGCCAAATGGAGTTGTTCTCCCACAAGAACCACTCGGCTGATCCTTCTTCAATATGCCCTTCACCAACATGCAGTGTTTCCTTGATTGAATTAGCTCTCACACCAATATTTGCGTCTAGAGCCTTTGCATTGAGGGATATCTGAAAATGGGTGTGGCACTGAAGTTGCCTGAGAATGTGGAGTTGGTGGCATGTGAAACCCGCATGTGGAGCATTCGTTTGTGTGGGATGCTCTACCAGGTTCATCCCTAGATAATGAACTCAAAGAGCACTAAGCATAGAGTGTGAAAACTGAGTTTCCTTGAGAGCTGCTTGGAAGCCTGATGGTGTGTGAAGTTAGTGAGCCAAATAGAGTTGTTCTCCCACAAGAACCACTCGGCTGATCCTTCTTCAATATGCCCTTCACCAACATGCAGTGTTTCCTTGATTGAATTAGCTCTCACACCAATATTTGCGTCTAGAGCCTTTGCATTGAGGGATATCTGAAAATGGCTGTGGCGCTTAAGTTGCCTGTGAATGTGGAGTTGCTGGCATGTGAAACCCGCATGTGAAGCATTCGTTTGTGTGGGATGCTCTACCAGGTTCATTCCTAGATAATGCACTCAAAGGGCACTAAGCATAGAGTGTGAAAACTGAGTTTCCTTGAGAGCTGCTTGGAAGCCTGATGGTGTGTGAAGTTAGTGAGCCAAATGGAGTTGTTCTCCCACAAGAACCACTCGGCTGATCCTTCTTCAATATGCCCTTCACCAACGTGCAGTGTTTCCTTGATTGAATTAGCTCTCACACCAATATTTGCGTCTAGAGCCTTTGCATTGAGGGCTATCTGAAAACGGGTGTGGCACTGAAGTTGCCTGAGAATGTGGAGTTGGTGGCATGTGAAACCCGCATGTGGAGCATTCGTTTGTGTGGGATGCTCTACCAGGTTCATCCCTAGATAATGAACTCAAAGAGCACTAAGCATAGAGTGTGAAAACTGAGTTTCCTTGAGAGCTGCTTGGAAGCCTGATGGTGTGTGAAGTTAGTGAGCCAAATGGAGTTGTTCTCCCACAAGAACCACTCGGCTGATCCTTCTTCAATATGCCCTTCACCAACATGCAGTGTTTCCTTGATTGAATTAGCTCTCACACCAATATTTGCGTCTAGAGCCTTTGCATTGAGGGCTATCTGAAAACGGCTGTGGCGCTGAAGTTGCCTGTGAATGTGGAGTTGGTGGCATGTGAAACCCGCATGTGGAGCATTCGTTTGTGTGGGATGCACTACCAGGTTCATCCCTAGATAATGCACTCAAAGGGCACTAAGCATAGAGTGTGAAAACTGAGTTTCCTTGAGAGCTGCTTGGAAGCCTGATGGTGTGTGAAGTTAGTGAGCCAAATGGAGTTGTTCTCCCACAAGAACCACTCGGCTGATCCTTCTTCAATATGCCCTTCACCAACATGCAGTGTTTCCTTGATTGAATTAGCTCTCACACCAATATTTGCGTCTAGAGCCTTTGCATTGAGGGCTATCTGAAAACGGCTGTGGCGCTGAAGTTGCCTGAGAATGTGGAGTTGGTGGCATGTGAAACCCGCATGTGGAGCATTCGTTTGTGTGGGATGCTCTACCAGGTTCATTCGTAGATAATGCACTCAAAGGGCACTAAGCATAGAGTGTGAAAACTGAGTTTCCTTGAGAGCTGCTTGGAAGCCTGATGGTGTGTGAAGTTAGTGAGCCAAATGGAGTTGTTCTCCCACAAGAACCACTCGGCTGATCCTTCTTCAATATGCCCTTCACCAACATGCAGTGTTTCCTTGATTGAATTAGCTCTCACACCAATATTTGCGTCTAGAGCCTTTGCATTGAGGGCTATCTGAAAACGGCTGTGGCGCTGAAGTTGCCTGAGAATGTGGAGTTGGTGGCATGTGAAACCCGCATGTGGAGCATTCGTTTGTGTGGG